>NC_050597.1:25615000-25916500 GCF_013368585.1 Megalops cyprinoides | reverse complement strand
TGCTCTGTCCGTAGTTGTTTGCCGTTCCAGAGCAACGGAGCTAATCAATGAGCCTGTCGGTTGTAGAGCCCGCGGGCAGCTCAGAAAAGGCAGGCGGGAGCGTGGCGTGAGGAGAACGAAGACTCCAGCGTGAGTGTCACTCCTCGGGGGTGGGGCGGGGGGAGGGCAAGGGTGACCCGAAAGGACGCGCTTGAGGAGAAAGGGTAAGCTGGATCTGCTCATGAGACCAGCTGATGGGAAAGCGTGTTAGAAGTGCCGTGATGATTGAGATTACTACGGCTTGCCTTTTGACTGTCGGTCTCTGCTTGTGATCTTTTTAGTGACGCCGCACTGTTTTTTGTAAAGGGCACAGTGCACGGTTTTTACCCTCACAAAGAAAAGAAACTTCTGCCAAATGTCTTCAGATGGCAGTGTCCTCCGAAAGGACTGGGACTAACTGAGAGAGGTGGTTTGGGGAGATTTTTGACAGGGCATCAGTGCCTAGTGGCTGAGGACGTAATATTGGCAGGTGACCCAGAAGTGAAATTACACCCCCTGTCCATGTTGCTAATGAGCCTTTGAAAAGCCTTGTTGCCACAGTACAGACTTTAAAGGAGCGGTTGCCAAAACTGTACCTGTTTATCGGGTGACAGAGGTGCCTCGCTAGAGCCAGAAGTCTCGGCACAGATCTCAAGGTCGATCCCAAAACTTTGTAGCCAAAGACAGTGTGCGTGTGTGTGTGTGTGTGTGTGTGTGTGTGTGTGTGTGTGTGTGTGTGTGTGTGAATGTAGGTGAGACAGAGGGAGAGTGTGTGGTGAAGTGTGTCCATCAGCACTGTGCATACATGTGAGAGTGCACGCGTGTGAGACTATGCCGTTTGCCTCCTGACAGGGTGCACGTGTGTGCACGCATGTGAGTGTGTGTGAGCTCGGCGCGCGTCCATGCGCGTTCTAAAAGCAGTAGTAGTGAAACCGAAGCCAGGGGACGGGAGCTCCTGGCTCCTGCAATGGTAAATGAAGCTATCCCACGGCGTGTAAGTGACTCATGACGTCGGAGGGGGCAGTTCAGCATTGTCCTGTTGTCATTACTCATGGAGATTCAGAAAATCAGTTTAATAGTGCAGCAAGCATTGTGCAGCCTCTCGTATAGTAATAGATGTTGCTCCTAGCCTGATGCGGGGTTTTACTTATTTAATAATTATATTCTGAGATTTAAACTCTATTAGCAGTAAAATAAAAAATTCTATTCGTTCCAATGGTATCCTGTCATTTGCATCCCCTGCATACATTTTCTGCAAACATGTTCTGAACATGTTTGTGTATCATAGCGATTATTGGTCTTTTAGTTCATTTTCTGCGATGTTTGCTACGTCAGAGCAATACAGAGCACTGCACCTGAGGTAATTGCCGTGTTCAGCAAGAGGATACTGGAAGAGAGCACTGTTAGTCTTTTTCTTTGATTTGATTTATTTGACTCAGTGGGAGGCACTGTGCTGTTCTACAACATTTTAGCAAAGTGGAAATAGACTGAGAAGGACAGCTTGGAAGTACACACTGTAACACACACACACACACACACACACACACACACACACCTTGTACCACAGCATTCATCTCTCTGCCAGCGCCCCCCCCCCCCCCCTTCTGTTCTGTCTCAGTCTGAGTGCTGAGCAAATCTGGAAAAAAAAAATCCCTCAGAAGGTACCTCAGGGGAGCTGCGGGAGCGATCTCTGGCTGCGTTCGGAGGAGCTGTGACTTTGTGGCGACAGGGCGGCCGTACCCCCAAGGTCACTTGCCTGTTCTATTTCTCACTCTTCCCGAGTGGGAGGGGTGGAGGAGCGGTGGGATTTGGGGAGGAAGAGTGAGACGCCCCTGTGCTCCGCTTCGCTCTTCCTCCTTGGGCGTCGCATAGAGGGTTGCTTCTGAGTGGGCCTGAAATCTGTCCATCGCCCAGCTGACACATGCACTCATCATATCCTCGCAGCGTCGCAGCGAAACTGAAACGGTGGTGTGTCAGCTAGGTGTGGACCTCACCAGTGCAGCTCCTCACCTCAAATCTGAACCTCCTTCTCTGCTCCTCAAGTCAGCTGTTAGCATTTGACCTGTACAGCAGGGAGGGATACAACTCAAGCCCTGCTTAACTAAAGTCCTTATTTGGACAGATAGCCAAATGACATACGAATCTACAGTCAAATTTGTTTCTTTTTCAGGCAAATTGTTCAATTAATCAGCCTTGGCTGTAAATGACTACCCTTCTAAATAGGGGTGGGCATGATATTTGAAATATGATGCACATACTTCATATGTGCATTTATGTGTATAGCTCTGTGATATGAGGAGGTAATCCTAAATGGCCCTAGTTCACCCAGTCCCGTGAAAAAGTGCCTATGAACCCCGACAGTAACACATTGGCTCAGGACCAAATGACTGATATATTTTTTTACACCTCTGTTGAATGATTAACCTTTATTAACACAGCCTGTGTCTGTCACAGGACAGAGCCCACATTTTCCCAAAGAGCAGCTCTTTTCCATTGGTCCCATTATCCCCTCCATCTGAGCTGCCAGGTCTTTGTTAATTATTGCTAACAGGCTCTGAGTGGTAGAGATAGATCGCTCAGATGGGGAAGTGTTTTTATGCCTCCTCTCTCTCTCTCTCTCTCTCTCTCTCTCTCTCTCACACACACACACACACACACACACACACACATGCACACTCACTCTCTTTCTCTCAGTCTCTTTCTGTCACCTCTCTCGCAGGCACGCACACACACACACACACACACACACACACGCGCGCACACACACACACAGACACACACACACACACAGACACACACACACACACGCATACACACAAACACACACTCTCACACGTGCACACACAGACACACTCACTATCACTCCTCTCTCTCTCCCTCTCTGCCTGGGTCACATGCACACATAAACAAATCCGCACACATACTCGCACTCATTCTCTCTCTCTCTCTCTCCCTCTCTCTTTCCCTCACACGCACACACACACACTCTCCCACCCCACTTTCTCTCTCTGTCTCGCACACAGACTTACACACTCTCTCTCTCTCCTTCTCTCTCCTGCTCATTTCTGTCCCTCTTCATTGCGCGGTCACAGGGATTGTTATTTGCAGAGTGTACGAGTGCCGAGCTCTTGTTTCCAGTAAACTCCAGGGCTATTTTTAGTGTGCAGATAGGCAGCACCAGGAGGACTCAGCTCTGAGCTCAGGGGTATCTGCGGCAGTTACCGGTCAAGGGGAGAGAGAGAGGGAGAGAGAGGGAGAGAGAGAGAGAGATAGAGAGAGAGAGAGAGAGAGAGAGAGATAGAGAAAGGGAGGGAGGGAGAGAGGAGAGGGAGAGAGATCGTGCCAGGAGGAGGCTACAGTACGAACCCGAGGTATGTGACAACCAGGGTCCACTTTTAACGGGGGGGTGGTGGGGTGGGGGGTGGTCACACAAGGGGCTGTTCCCAACGGAGCAGGGGAGGGAGGTGAGGTGTGCTGTAGGGTGGTTGGCTGCCCCGCTCACCACTGTGAGATTATGGGAGGAGAGAGCAGTTCTCGGTCAGACAGAGATAGGGCCGCTGAACTGAGCGTGAAGGTCCAGCTGGCTCATGCAGACTTCTTTTTTGCAGAGCTGAAGAGAGCAGAACAGGAGTTGGGAAGAGCAGGGAAAGGTAAGATGGTCGGGAGACAGGGGCATCCTTTCAGCAGCAAGTGGGGTTTTTTAGGAGTGTTTTTAACGATTATGTTAATTCTGCATCTGTTGTTTCTGCTCTCTCTCTTCTTTCCATTCTTACTGATGGCGCATTCATTTCATTCAATTTTCAACTCATGTTTCTCTGAAAACTATGCCTTCAACCTGTCATTTCTGATGAATATGTCTGGCTGTATTGCCACAGGCAGAAAAATGTAGAAACTGAAAGTTGTAGAGTGTAATATATCAGCCTTGTGAGAGACTGAAGTGCTTATATGTTCTATTTATTTAATCTTATATGAACCTTTTGGTTTTATTTGGATTTTTTGGTATAGTACAGTCATTGAAACGCATCTTTGCATTGCAAAGGTATTTCTGGAGCAAAAAGAATATTAACACTGGACAACAAAATAGCCGATTGTGATTTCAATAACAAATTTGTTCTGTGACAGAATATAAGGTGTTAATTTCAATGTTGACGGTCGTTTCCTGCCAACTTAAACACCAATTGCCTGAAGTACATTTCAGCATTTTAGAAAAACATGAGGGGTTGGTTGAAGAAGGACATATTTCTTCAGCTTTAAGGAAGCACATTAGTTATATGCAATATTTAAAACCTACAATTTTAAATGTGACAAATGTGGCTGAATAAGCCATAACTAACACAACAGCCTATGCTATTGTGTGTGTGTGTGTGTGTGTGTGTGTGTGTGTGTGTGTGTGTGTGTGTGTGTGTGTGTGTGTATGTGTGTGTGTGCGTGCGCTTGTAGTATGTGTGTTTGATTGTGTGTGTGCACTCACACATGTCTGTGTGTCTTTCTGTATGTATGTGTGTGTGCATGATCTCTGCAACTATCAGCACAGTTAGTGATGGCCTAACACTACTCATAAACCCACATCTTTCTAACAGACTTGAAGATTAGCAGCCGCAACTCTAGTACGTATTAATTTGTACTCCGAGGACATATGAATCTTTCTATAAATCTATGTGCCTATCTTTTGCCAAATCTAAATCCATATTACCTGCCTACTGGGTTTCCACAAAGACCATAATGTAGAGAAAGGCACAAGTGCAATTGTATGCACGAACGTCACCATCAAGTGTGCTCCAGACAGCTCAGTCTTAAGCTAGAAATGTAATCAAAGCTTCCAAGAGTCTAGCTGTCACTGCCATTGTGCAAACCTGCAGACACTCAAAGCCAACTCAGATCGCTTGTTCAATTTACAGCATTAAAAGGCAGAACTGATGACGAGGGCGATGAATTGCTTGGACGCGTCCACCTCACATACTTTGTGTTTAGTGTACTTTTTAAAGGGACATGAAAATACTATGGAATTAGCAAAGGTAGCAGAAATTATTCTAACATGGGTACAACAGCCACTGTACAGTGATGTCTGGGGAATTAAAACATTCAAAACGTACCATGTGCATCACCTTTGTTATAATGGGAAAACTAATTCACGTAACTAGTATGTTTTGCTTTTTATAAAGAACTTGCAGTGATAGATACACACATTTTCAGGAGGAAATGTAAAGCTTTTTTTTTTTTTACAAAGAAAGCACCTGAAACCGAGAGAAAAGGCGGTGGCGTGGACAGCGGGGCCCCGCCGCTGCTCAGTTGGGAGATGCGACAGTGATACCCTGAAAAGCAGGTCAGAGAGGCGACGCGGCGCAGAACAGCAGAAAGCACTTTACTGTCCTCGCAATCTGCTCGTCCCCTCCCCGTCATGTCCGTCCGTCTGTCCGCCGTCGGGACAGGGGGCGCGCAGGCTCGCGCAGGTGCGAGGGGGCGGCTCCGAGCGGAGGGAGCCGCTTTAGACCGGTTCTCCTGCGAAAGGCCCATTTCCACTGCCAACGCAGCGACCCTTCGCACGGGTTTTGTCCTGGGATCCAGGTTAATGGCCCCCAGCTACGGAAAAGAGATGCTGCTGGGTTGAGCCGAAACCAGGTGATCCTCACAGGGAGGGGAGGGGTTCGCTCTCTGATTTGATGAATGTGTTAGCGGGCTGAAAAAGATATCTCTGATGTAGGCTAATGGAAATTAGGTTCAGTTTTTTGGGATGCGCATTATAGAGATATTAATTCGCTCTCGGCAGCTGGCTGTCAGCACTGTGAGGGTATTAGAGGTTTCTGTTGCTTTTGATTTGTTATTTTAGCACTGAGGTGGAGTCTGACAGTTAAAACCAGCCAGTAAAACGCACAGTGAATACAGTGCCATTTCAACAAGGCAAATGTTGCTAAACTGATTTCGGGGTCTCAGGATATTACCATTTTTGTGTGAGATGAACCACCTGCCATTCATATCAGGGTAGCTCATATCAGGGCAGCAGGGCCAGAGGCAGCCTTGCTTCCTGTTGAAGGTTTCACGGGGCTTATAATGAGGAAATGATACTGTAAAGAAACAACTTTTTGCACTTTCCTAGAAAATGACCACAGCGTGTTCTGAGTTAGCCTCTTGCATCCGTTAAGCTCCACTGTCTGTAAAACGCCTCCTTGGAATTCTTCAGAGGCCCATGTTGACCGCAGACATTTTCCTGGGAAAAAAAAAAAACTAAAACATTCGTTATGATAAAGCAAATACAACTCCTCCAGTCTTTTTGTGGAGGAATTTTCACAGGGAACTGCTGGAGAATTTTATGGAAGGGAACGGATGACATGCAGTGTGACCAGCTGGCAGGCTTAGCGCGAGGCGCGGGGCCTTCATTTCACCAGTCGTGAACTTACCTCGGGTTGCACAATCACATTACAAAATAGGACTATCCGTCACCGGACTGCAGATCGCTCCTGTCTCCTACCAGCCTCATAAAAGCATCTCCCACTGTCACATTCACTCAGACAGGTTTCCTGTGGGTCTGTGACAACCCTGCTTTCTGGCACACCGGTACATAAATATGTTATTACCTTTTCACAGTTTATTGCCCTTTAAGAGGAGTGCTGGCGGGATGTGGATTTCTGAGAGACAGCCCGTCGTGATTCAGAGCAGTGACAGAATGGTAGCTCATCGTATATGTGCCTTTTGCTGAAATCACGTGGTAAAACAGCACTGCTACAGGAAATTAAAAGATTAATGGAAAATTACTGAGTCCACCTTGCTCTGATTCTCTGTTTTAACAAAACACCCCACTGAGAATTAAGAGGTGCACCCGATTTTTGCTTAAAAAGGATATAACAGTGTCAGCGTATTCCTGCGGTATTGTGGAGGTGGCATGTGAAATCTTACGCCTGTAACAACATATACTTGTCACTAGGTGACATCTGGTCCTCCTTCGTACGTGCTGTTTTGGTTGAGGTTCTTCAGAGAGGGCTTTTTTTTTGGAACGAGCGCTGGAAGCAGACTTCCGTTTCCTGTCCGGCGAGGGAGACAACAGAGCAGGGTTTTTGCAGACAACGTTCTAGAAGCTTCTGATGCTCTGCTTCCCTGACCACACTACCCGGGACCCAATCTGCCGCAGGATATGCCATCATTGTTTTTGTTCCGGTGAAGTTTGGAGGCGGGGGGGGAGAAGGGGACTCGGACTCCCGAGGAGACAAAACAATGGCGTGAGCCACATCAGAGCGGGGGTGTAGCAACGGCTGGGTCTGTGACAGGAGCGGAGCTGACCGCTGAATCAAAGAGAGGCCGTGCTTCCCGTGAACGGGGCAGCACAGCTGTTGAGTCATCACTGCAGAAGACGGTCAGTTACGACCGCTCAAGTTTAAGCTGTCGCAGCCGGACCAGGCGCCCGCTGACGTGAGCCGTCGCGATTAGGACGGCCTCATTAAGTGTGTTTTGTTTTCTCTCGCTTTCTTTTGATTCCTGAGGGTTTCCTTCGCTTTGCGCTCTCTTTGATGCTCTTCCGGTGCGAGACGAAACATTGAGGATTGATTGTAATTGGGTTAAATTTGGCAAATTTCCTTTGGTTGTTGTGAGTGTGACAAGAACACAGCCACAATCATTTTGCTCCATAATCAAGTGTTCTTTATTGTACCCATACTCTGGCAATACCTCAGTAGAGGGCACAACCTTTGCTGAAACATTAATCAAACGAGGAGCCCCAGCACCACAGAGTAGGTGGAACATGCAACATGTTTCCTACATTGATGACAACCTCCCATAAGTCTGAGCCTCAGAAAATGGACAGGTCTTTTTCCTGCCCCAGAGGTTAATTTCCTTGGGTCCTGCGTAGAATCAGTGGAAAACAGAAGATTGCTCAAAAGAAAGAGGGAGCAGGGCCTGTTGCATTTTCCTATTTGCACTGCTTGTACCCAGTGGCTCCCTTGTTGCCCCCCCACCAGAGGAGTGGGCCCCTCCGATCACTTGATATTACATCGTCAACTGAAGGTTGACACTAATACTGCTTGAAGTGCTGAGACCATCTTGTAGGGGTGTAATATTTCAATCTGGGTGAATGTCAGTTGTCAGTTGACCACACACTGGAGTGTTTGCTGCATAGGAGGAGGACAAAATTGTCTCACAAGGACACTGTTTTTCTTGTATCTTGTTGTTTGATTTAACATTATATGCCAAAGTATTTTGAACATTAGTCATCATTTAAAGATAACGCACTGCATTTCACAGATTCATAAATAACCCTCCTTTAGTTTGTTATCTAACCACTCTCATCTGTTAACAACCACTGAAAAACAGCTGGTCTCGAAACAAACAGAAGACATAGCCCTGCTTATGAGAGCGAGAGAGAGAGAGAGTGTGTGAGAGAGCGAGAGAGAGAGAGAGAGAGAGAAACAGATTCATGCCTGCTGTCACTACCACGCACACACACACATGCAGAAGAAAACATAACCCCCCCCCCCCCCCACCTCACCCCCATTCTTATTGTGACACATTTCCTGGCTGTTCTTTTCCAGTTTACCTTGTGTGGGCCCTATTTTTAGCCAGGCAAAGGAAAACAGCCTGATGGAGGCAGGAAAACTAAGTTGGGAAATAATAGGGGGAAGTCTGCCTGCCATTTAGACAAACAATCTGGAGCTAATAGAGCGAGTGGTCACAGGGAGAGTATCTGAGCTGAACCGTGAGGAGAAGACAGGAGTACAATTGAACTGGGTCATCCATTTCGAAGGGCTGAGGATAGAAGGACAGCGGGGAAAACCTCCTCTTTCTTTGTGAAACAGAGGCCACCAGCATGTGCGCATTGGCGGTGATTGGGTTCGGTTGAGCACTCGTGAGTTAGCGCCGCAGATTTCAGAGCCGGGGGTGCAAGTTCGGGGATCACAAACTACTGGTTGGATGGCACAGTCAAGTCAGTGAGGAGCAACCAATCCCGGACTATTTTTTCAAGGTATGTTCTGAGGTGGAAGGATACGAGTCTAAAAGGCCTTAAAGTGAAACTGGTGCCGTTGTTGATTTAGAAAGCCAACTTTCTGTGGCTTTCTTTTCAGATCTTGTTTAGGTCAAAATGGCTGTGCAATCCCACCGATAGGGTCTACCCACAGTCTTTTACACCTGGTGGTGCCAAACATGCTGGTAGTTTTCTCTTTTCAGAATTGCAGATTTGATCTATTTGGTAAGGAATGGTGTTGACATCTCATTGGTTTCAGTCCCTTTCATTTCAGTGGGTGCCGTGTGTTTCAGTACTGGAGCCAACACATAGATACAAATATGATAAACTGTTCTGATGTATTTTAGTCCAGTGCATTTTTTTAAAATGATAAACAGCTTGGTAAAAAACATAGGCAGCTTCAGAGCTATGCCCAGCATGTATTCACAATGCCATGAGGCTGAAGTTTTCCCACGATAAGAGGCCTTCATTGAAATTCCCTCCAGCTGCTGCTCTCCCATACCATACCTGAGAGTGCCCTCTTCAGCAGGGCTGATTAATTCACAGCACAAGATGCGTTTTAGCAACGGCTCCACTCGCAGCAATGAGATTAGCATTTCACTTAGCGGCCGTGGCTGCCTGCTCTCCGAGTCCCATTTGCATAAACGCGAATATCTCACAAGCCCTGAAACTATTCAGATTCCTCCTTGTGTGTTTATGTGTAAAGACAACAGGCTCTATTGTTGCTGCGGTGGTTGGTTCAGTTGCCCTGGAAACTTGCTGCAGGTTGGCAGTGTGGTGGAGGCGGCTCATGGGACGCGGTTGTGAGGAGGTCTCCCGGGACCAGGAGGGCATTCATGGAGGTGATGCTGGGAATTGACCCAGAAAGGCTCTCTCCGGGCCACAAATTCCACAGCATCTGCCTACCCACAGCAGTGCTGAGGTGGGAGCTGAAGGGGGGGGGGGGCTTTACTGTGGTGTCCCTCAGATGGGGTGTCTCAGGCTGTGGTCCTGCAGCGTCCGTTAATGGCCCCCGTGCAGCCCAGTGAGGGGAGCACAGCTGTTAACCTTTGACATTGTGCCTGAATGGCTCTGTAACCACATTAGCCAAATGTCCAAAATCTCAGTGACAGAGTCTATCTGATTCATACCAACATAACAGAGAGGAGGACTTTAAAATGGAGAGATGGCAGGGGTGGGGGGTGGGGGGCTGGGGGCTAGGCGGGGGACAGCAGTCCTTCTGAGGCTTGTCCTTGTTTTCATGAAACAAACAGAGTGTGTAAACTGGGTGGATGCGAGGGCACGGTGCACTGGCGGGGGGGGGTGGATCCTACCAGATGTGTATAATTGATGGCCCCTGGTCTCGCCTCAGGAGAGACAACGCTCCCTGCACTGATCAGCAGCTGTTCCACATCACCGCCTCCAAAATGCCCCCGAGCTGCAGTGTGTGGTGAAGGAGCACGGGGAGAGAGAGGCAGAGAGGGAGGGAAAGAGAGAAAGAGAAAGAGACACGGAGAGAGGGAGGGAAAGAGAAAGATAGAGAGAGGGAGCAAGGGGGAGGGAAGGAGAGAGATTAGGGAAGATGGAGAGAGACAGAAGGAGAGAGAGATAGAGAAAGATAGAGAGAGAAGATAAGATAGAGAGACAGAAAAGAAAGGAAAGAGAGACAGAAATAGAGAGAGATAGAGAAGGAGGGGAAGAGAGAGAGGGAGGGAGGAGAGATAGAGAGAGGGGGAAAGACAGAGAGTGAGGGAGTAGGAAAGAAAGATAGAGAGAGAGGAAAAGATAGAGAAAGAGTGATTGAGAGAAAAAGGGAAAGAGAGACAGAGATACAGAGATAGAGGAAGAGTGCAGGAGAACTCTGTCACTGTATGCCCACTGTTACCCTGTCATTATCCAGCAGGTGAAGGCAGAGGCAGCCAGGGAGCTGAAATGCTGCTCATCCATTGCAAAGCCATTATACAATATTCATACAACCAGTGGACAACCATGTCGCAGCCATCACCTAGTGGTTGTTGGACTGTTGCTCAGCTGTTTCCTCATCATAAACCTTGGGTTTGTGTCCAAAAGCATTCAGGCTGAGGTGGAGAATCCATCCATCTCTGCCCCAATGTTTCAAAGTTAAAGAACTGAAACAAAAAGTAACCTTGATACCCTGCTGTTTCATACCTCATACTTGCTGGAGTTTGTATACAGTAAGGCTTAATTGTGTACTAATTAGGGTGTGCATAGCTTGAGCATGAGACAATACAATGAAGGAAACATGCTCCACTGGGCTCTTTCTAAAACACTCACCACATGCCCTGTATATAGGACACGTTGTGGTGACTCCATCATATGGAATTACACAGGCAAACACGATAAACTCACGCAATGCGTGCACACATTGTCTTTAATGGCCATGGAAGTGTTTTATTGCTGGCTCTGCAGTAGTGTATAAAAGCTTTTAGGAAAACAGTCTGAAAGGGAATGATAATGAGGCCATGGCCCTACCAAACAAGTGCAGCCCAGACAGTGGGGGACTTGCTCCAGAAAGACAAAAACACGCTACAGTTTATAATAAAAATTGTAGTGAATAGAGAAATGGGCTCATGGTTCTGCATGGTCCACTGACTGCTTGTAATCCTGGCAGAAAAATATCTATAGATTAACAAGAATTAATTAAAAATTACATATCAAAGAGATTGTTTCCCCCCCTCCTCAATAAATGAAACAAGCAGTAAATCTGTCTGACATACAATGTCTCTGTGTTTATGGGTTCATGAGAAGTACACGCGTGCATGCGTTTACAGTGTAGTATATCCAATACAATTGTTAAAATATTCATACGCAGTATGGGAAATCACCGGAACATGAAAAACAGGTTTACGGCATTATGTCATTAACTATAAATGAGGTCTGTCTCGGGATCTTTCTCCAAAGCTGGAGAAAGTAAATTCAATCCAATTGGACTATCCAGAACTGAGGCCTCCATTCTTGCTTTTATGTTTCTGGAGCCAGCTTTTAACACATGCACCCAAGTGGCATTATAGTGAACTAAAATGTATATCCTCTTAATTTCCTGTGAGTAGACAGTCAGTCTCCTTGCCTAATATTATGACTCCGTCAATGGAAGGATTATTGCCGTGCTCAGTGGACGCGCAAGGTTAAGATGACTCCAAAATACCAGTTAATGTAAGGGTAATTGATTTATTGATTAAGGTCCTGAGGGCGGAGTCACCGAGTCATTCACGTGTGCGCAGTGTATGAGCTCCAGGCTGAACTCTATGCCGTCCAGAGGCATATTATCGATTCTCTCGCCGTGGACCCCCGGCACTCAGCGCTGACACGGACCGACCAAGAGTTCGATTGATGAAAAAAGGTAAATATTTTACGTCAGGTTTACGGTAAGAGTTTTTTTTAATTACACGAAAGACGATTTCGCAATTAGTTGTCAAAAGTAATCAAAACAAATACAGGCTATAAATATGCAAATAATACATATATTGCTGGCATCGTTTAGGAAATAGCCTTCTCATTTTATGCGACGAAATATAAAAAGTAGAAATCGTGTGCACGATCGTGTGCATGAAAACCCATCTGGGCTGTTCTCAGGAGCGAAGCCAGCCTGTTTTTCCGCGCACCTGTCAGCGTCGCGCTGAGAGGGCCCCGCCGGCTCGGTCTGACAGCGCTGCCCGCAAGCCGCCCCCACGCCGCTCGCGGTGTTCGATAAATCATTCGGCAAGGACAATGCTCTCAATTACCGGAGTCGTGAGCGAACCAGGAGATCACAATAACATCACGACGATAGAGGGGAGATGAAGATGTGCGGTCATACTCTAAGACCAGTCAAATATGTTTTCCGTTCCCGTGCAAGAGAGGATTACAATAAGGAACATATAATAATCGTGTCTAAGTAGAATTCAAAATAGGCACGGGAGGAGACTGGAGTCCGTGTGGCGTGGAGCAGAAATGTAGATTAACGGAGAAATCTGTCATTTTAGCCACTTGAAATGTGTACTGTAGTTTAGAAAAAGGTTGTGACTGACAGTATTATGGCACCGCTAACCAAACTGCAGAGATTAGTACTGTCACGCTTTCAGGCACGTTTATATATACCGTAGCCTACATATTCTTTATATAGACTGTATTCAATTTAGGGCCATATAACCACGCAAGTATAGCAATAGAAAGTAATTGTTTGTACTATTTATCAGTTTTGGCGAAAAGCAACATGATAACTGAAGAACAGTAAAAACCTCAGAATGTGCAGAATTTCTGAGTCGTTTCAATTGTGGGAGTTGTGTGGTTTTTAAAAGGGGAGAAACCTGGTCTGTGTCATGTCATTAAAGCTTGCTTTGTTAGCAGTGTAACAGTGTGCGAGTATTTATCTTTTCATGATAGTGTTTCTCACAGTACCCAGCACCCATGAAATTCTTTTGAGGGGTGTGTTATTGCTTCTGTTTATTTAGATGTAGTTTTTAATTTAATTTACCAAAAAAATATTTTTTCAGCATTGTATAGAACCGGGTGGCATGAGGAGCAGACTCCCGCCCTGTCTCTCAAAAGGTCCAGCCTTGTGCCTTTAGCCTGATTCATCTTGTTCGACGCTCATTGCAGTACACCTCCTTGTTAGCGTTGCTGTCCCCTCTCTTCGTTCCTGTCACCATGTGGGGGCAGGACAGAGGCCGTGCCTGCCCCTCTGAGCGTCCTGGGACTGAGAGACATGGGAGTAGCGGTTCAGCAGCTGACCTCCAGAGCTAGGCTACAGAGAGATAAGAGGAAACGCATGTGACTGGCCACACACACACACACACACACACTCATTCACTCATACACACACATAGACAAACACACACACACACACTGCTGGCGGTGCAGGGCTCCAGCAGACAGCTGCTGCTCCCTTCCTCTCACAGAAACGCGACTGTGGCTCCAGATCTGGCTCAGGCCCCGCATCATCTTCCTCATCACTGAGCTGCCAGGACACGGGCTCCCCTATTTCCCGCTCCAGGTCAGACAGTCAGCCACACTTTTCATGTTAGCCGGGCTCCCGTGTGTCTGCTCTGCTCCGCTGGTGAGTTTGCGGCGGGAGTCCTCCGCTCGCTGGGTCAGACGGAGCCCGCAGTGTGTACAAACAACAGGGGCAGTGTGACAACGCTGTGCCACCGAGGGCAGCACAGCGAACCGGCAGCATGCAGGCCCGGGGCTGGCACCCTGCACCACTTTTGCGTGGCTGTTTGCCGGGCCGTGCTCTGGGATGCAGGCAGCTGTTTCAGAGAGGCGATTGTATCGTATAGCTTGTGTGATTATGGGGTTATGGCCAAAGCCACATTGGCACATTGGCACATTGGTAAGGTTGTGGTGACCTTACCATGGAAACCGGTGGAGGATGTTGGGGGATGGCGGGGTGGGGGGTGTGAGGGTATGTGTGTGTGGTGGGGTGTGGTACCAAGGCCACATACGGCAGCTGGAGAGGCCCCCACAGAGCTCTGGAGGTCTGCAAATCCACGCTATTGCCCCTGTCATGGTCAGCACAGCTCTCACCAGGTTTTCTTGTCCTTAAGTTCCCTCACACGCACCGCCTCTGAGGCGGCCTGCGATATGATCTGACACAAGGTGAGGCACAGCACTCGTCTCAGGTCAGTTGCATGGCGCACACCCACGCTGCTCTGGACCCCAACGCACAAGTTGGGCTGATCTGGAGCCTGTTGTTGTGAGGGATCCTCAGCTTTGTGCCCAGCATGAGTCTTGCACGTTTGTCAGATGATTCAAGGTCACTTAAGGGACTCTGTGAACGGGCTGAAATGTGGACATTTATCGGGCTGCTGCCGGGAAGCCACAACCCCTGAACATTCTTGGCAAGACAGCAGAAAGCTAATCCTGATTCCAACTGTAAGATTTCTGTAAACTTGTGGGATTTAAAAAAAATTAGAAAACCTTTGACTAAATCCTTCCTTTTATGCTTATACAGCATGCTGAAAAACAAGAGTGAAACAGTAATTTAGGGGTTCAGCACGGCTGCATTGATTTAAAAGCAGATGGGGCAAGGGATGGGAGTCAAGAGAATTTGATTCATGGACATGCAGCTTTAATCTGTCTGTGATTCCTTATATTTATGAATTCATATAAATCTCATTCTATAAATAAGGAAAAATTAAAATGTGGCGTTTTTGTCTTCATTCCAACCCCTGGCAATTTTCAGCATTAGCTTGACATGTGGTCTGTCCTGTCTGAAAAGCATTAATTAAACTTCTGAAAACATTTTAACAATGTTTCTTGACAGTGTAATATATTTATATATCTGTGCGTGATTGATACAGGACTGGTCTAATAAGACTGTCCTACTGCAAAACAAATGTGCAGCAATGGTCTCCATGTGAATATCACAGTTGTATATAGGTGCTATCTTAAAAGCATGTTTCCCTTTCGTGGGAACTCTTCAATAGACTGTACCAAATATACAATTAGATAAAAGCTTGAGCTGTATGCATGTACCCAGGGATAGTGTGATTGTTAAAGACTCGTAGCCAAACACCTTATGGCTATTTGAGTTAGACTGTGGATAAAGCGAGAACTTGACCATTTGTCTGTTGATCACCAATAATTTGTGCAATTCCGCCCTCTATGTGATTAATTTATTGACCTAGAATTTAATTGGCTATGTGGAGGGATAGACGAGTAGATGTGGGAGGGTTGTGATTGGTCATGCTGAACTGACATCCCGCTCAGCTTTATGCTGCCACATGTTCAACCCAAGCCACCTCAATCAGTGATAGGCAGGGCTTGCTTTCCCAGAATTCAAGTGTGCCGCCCCTTTTCCTGCGACTAAAATTGTGCATCATGCCATTGTGAATGAAGCAGTTTGATTTGACACCACATTCAATGAGCTGTACTTTTGCTTTAACGGAGCTGTTCTTGGTGGAGGGGTCCCTTATCTCTTCTTTGTAGAAGATCGATCAAACGGGGAAAGAAGCCTCTGCGTTTTGGACGTTAGCAGATGATTAATCACATTGGAGGCTGCACCAGTGGAAAATTGCGCACCGCTACTTTACGTGGGTAACACCTGGTGGAAACAAATTGGCCTGAAAGAGGCACCCTGCCAATAAAACCATAACTTGATATGTTGTTATGTTGTTCCTTCCGGTCGGAATGGCTGGCAGATGTTTTTCAAGGGATCAGATGCTGTAGGTCCTGGTAAACCCAAACTGGCATATCTCCTCAACGTGTGTTTACCACCTGGAGCATAGCTGCCTTTGTACTGCACTGAGACTCCAGAGTCAGTCTGGGACATATACGGTGTCAGCAGTTTTAAAAACAGGGAACAGAATATCCAGATGGGGGTAGAATGCTGCCATAATAGTGCTTGTGAAGTGGTTGGTTTAGTCATGATGTTACTGGTACCCAAAAGAAGTTGCGGGCTGGGGAAGAAGCAGAACTAAAAATTCCCCATCACCACCAACTACAAAACCACACAAACACATATACACACACACACACATACACCCTGCACACCCCTCCCTTAGCTCATGAAAGGCAAACATAACTTAATAACTCCAATTAAGTAGATGAGCCCTTTCTCATTGACTTAAACCCCTTACTCTTCCGGCAATGGAAGGATAATGATGACATTAGCCCCTGGCCCAGAGCAATGTGGACAGTGTTTGCTATCAATTAGCAGAGAGGGAGAATCTGCTCAGTCTCTGTAACCACGGCGCCGATTAGTCTTCCAGAAGATGGAGATTCATTTGTATCAGAGAGCGCTGTCCCGGTTGCCATAGTGTAATACTACAGGCTGAAAGAGCAGGTTGATGGTTTGGCTTCACATTTTTTATTAAAGTGATTACGGTTGCAAAAGCTTTCTTTTTGGTGTGTTGAATTATCACTTACATGGTGTTTGAAATCAGCGGAAATGAAGAAGTGCCTTCAGCTAAAGTGAGTCTGTGACGGTTGTGGATACCTGAATATAAATGATAAAAGTCAGCAGACAAAGGGGTCATGCTAATTCCATAAGTGTTTTTGAGACATACAATACTGCTTGACCTTCTGTGTTTGTGCAAGATTGTGCCCAAGTGAAGACATCAAAGATTTGAGTCTGTGATGGATAAGTAAGTCAGACATACCCAGGAGAAGTAGAAATGGACCAGCACTCACCAAAAAACTTAAAACTTGTACTTATATTCCATTACTCTCGGCAACTATCAACACACTTTTTCCACTTTTTGGCAAAAGATCCCAGTTTAGTGACCTGACAAACTCTACGTTCTAAAAGTTACTGGGAATTCAGCATATCAGTGAAGTAATGTTGGTAAAAGGCTGAACAAATGGGAATAGCATGTGTTAAAACCTTAGGCCCACTTGTGGAAAAGCTTGTCTTTGATAGGAATTGTTATCTATGATCTTTATCGGTCTCAGCTGTGCTTGTGGGTCCATATGTGTTGTGGAGTCCATTTCTCCTCTAAGCCACTGTTGTTCCTGCTCAGAGGGATTGGCTGGGGTGATGTGTCATTCAACTGTGTCATTCAAACGTTCAAATTTAGTCAGATGACAGATGCGCTTATCCAGAACTAATGAGGTAAGATTACAAAGTGCAAACAATTTCATTGGGTCATATGAAGTAGTCTGTCAGTCTTTTTCATGCATTTATAACTATTTGTTATATGAATTTCATATTTCAGTTTGTCCTCCAGTTGTGGGATATTTCTATAGAGGGTCCTGTGGGTGACATTATTAATGAATGACTGAATGATTAATTGTAATCCAGGGTAATTTGTGGAAATTGAATGAAAAAAAATGGGAAAATGGGATAATAATAATAATGTTTGCTTCTGCTCCATGGCCCAAGGTCATTTGAAACTCTATGGACCTAAACTGTAAGCACTGGTGCGGTGAACTGCTTGGTCAATACACACTCTGAGAAACATCCATCTTGCCTCTTTGGCCAGACTAAGTACTACAGATATAATGCATCTTACCACAGAGTTCTTAAACATTACAACAGGTGTGACAAATTGACTGATACATATAGGTTTGCAGTGTTAAGGAAGCCAAATAATGGCATCTGTTACCGGTCAACAAGAAATTTGATCAGGGCATCCATTGATCAGTGTCTGTTGCATAAATCCAATGTGTAACATCTGGGTTGTAACTAGACAAAACCAGCTAATCTTGTAACACACAGATGACATTGGTTTAATTTGTCATGCTAAAAACCACATGCTGACAGAGTTAAAGAGTCACACCCTCTGATCATCTGGGAGTCAGCCAAGAATTACCTTCAGGGCAGGAGAAGATATTCACTCAAACACCACACAATTAGTTGTTAGGTTTATGGGGACATTCTATGTGAAGACAATGCTCATGGTAGTTACTAGCTCCCAGATGCCAGGGAACCGTTCCCCCATTCCCATGTATAGGAGTAATCCTTACATTTTAAACATGACAAATTGATTCCCAGACACACCGCTCTGTAACCGCACCTCCTGTCGAGTCAGGTGACCCTCTCCTCGATTCTGATTGGCCGAGAAGCCTTTGCAGATGGCAGAGCGGAGCAGCGTGACTAGTTGGATGACGTCCTTACCTCTGTGCCACAGACAGCACAGTGAAAGTTCTGGCGTTTCCATGACGCAGTCTCAAGCACAAATGACTGTTTGAGTTTGGCTTTCAGCTGAATCTTGGGGAGGCGTGCGTGAAGAAGACCCCTTTTCAAAGGGCTACTTTGAAATGCCAGACCAAAACAAAGCACAGGGCCCATGTTATTTTTGACCGTGTTTTACCAATTATTTTTCTTTCATTTTATTAAATAATAGCATTTTCCTGATGCAGGCCGCTGTAGGTTTTCTCTCTGTGGAGTATTCTTCTCTTTTCTTGTATTCAGAGTATCCAAATGTTCAGGGTAGTCATTTTGATTTCATGTTTTTCGCCTCCCTGTTCTAAAGCAGCATCCTCCAAGGCAGGCTGTTTTGTTTGGCTGTTGTTTTTTGTTATTGTTAAAGGCTCCGTTCTAATGTTCAATGCCTCTCTTCCCTGCTCTGAGTGATTAAGTGAACAGTATTCTGTCAGACGGATGTCATCTTCCTGCAGTGTTATATAAAACCAATCGTTAAACCATCCTCACAGAAAGGGAGTCCTTGTCCGGTTCATTGGGCCAGAATGATATTATGCAATATGCATTGAACAGTAAGCTGTCTCAGTGATCTCACGCAATGAGCACATCAGGAAGTCATTAAAAATTGAGATATGCCAGGGGAGTTCTTTGAAAGCACCTTGCTGCTCGCAGACGTGCGCCTTAGACGACACGTGCTAGTTTAGAGGAGGAGGGAAGGTAAATCATCATTTCAGACGAAAAAGCAAGCTTTCTCGTGGCATTCCTGTGATTCTGGCCGCTCTGTCCCCCTCAGAACCCAAAACCTGTGTAATTACATGGTAATTGTGTAGGTCAGTGCCAATTAACTGCAATGTAAGAACACATTGCATTCATCTTGGGTTGGTGTCAGTGTAAGGTTATTGGCATAATGCATAAATAAGTAAACCACATACCTTTCCATTAATAAGCTAAAGCTTTCAAAAAATTCAAACATGTTTGATTTTATAATTTTGTTCATTCTTATGTTGTAGACAGGAATTCACTGCATAGTTTTGATGACACCTGGGTGGATCTCCTTCATTGGTGCCTAATAGCATTACTGACATTCCTTGCACATGCTCATGTTGTGCAATTACATTGTAATTACACAGATGTAAGCATTAGCTGGCACAACAATATAGATGGTTATAAACTGTTGTACGCATAATAAAATATGCTGCATGTTTTATCTGTTGGTCTTTCATAATGTCCAGACTGTATTAATAAAGATCTCCTTTTTGTATATCTTTGCAGGGAATTAATTTTCTTTACATCTGATTGTTGACCTATTCCAATCCATTCAGAGTAGACAAGAGTAACTCTTGTCCTTGAGGATGGTGATCCTGGCACTTTTAGAGTTAGTTTCTTTGCATAGGACAGATATTTGGAGAGATCCGTGACCTTAGACCAAAACAGCAGAGCTGAGCAGAGAGCCTGCTGTTTCAAAATAGCTCTTTCACCCAGCGTTGCGGAGTCCTCCTTGAAGCACGTGAGGTTGTTAGCAAGTGGGTGTCTTTTTGTGTGGCATGAATGCACAAAAAAAGCCTTGAAAGCTCTTAAGGTGTAGTGGAGAAGAAGAAGACTGAAACTCGTACAAAGGAAACTGATTCTGCAACATTTGAGGAAGGAGATTGTAAGGTCATCTTACCGTTTCATGCATGAGCATTGACCATTACAGTTCTGGACTTTAAAAAGGAGAAAAGTGCTGCCATTCTTCCTCAGCTGTTCTCACCTTGAAGTGTGTCAGAAGCGAATATGAACCGTACTGTTTTACATGTAGGTGCATCAATCCCCAGAGAGATATTATTCTGTTGCTGATTAAATCCCATTTATACTAAGGTGAAGCGTTAAAGGCTGAAGCTCAGATGAACAACAGATTATAGGCTTTTGGCTCTGCTCCATCCTTGTAGGGCCCCAGTGATATATATAAGACCGCTGCTCTTCTCTCCAGTCATTGGTCCCTCCCTAGAATCCTGTGACCTCTCAGCTTTGTCTCTGTAGTGTGAACTGTGTTCTTCTGTATTTACATGCTCTAACTAACCCCTCGCCCTGCTAAGAGAATGTTTTCACAATATTTCTGTCTCGTTGTTGCAACCTTGCCTGCATTGGTTCTGTGCCAATGTAACACGTACCGTGAGGACGTTGCCATCGTCTCGATTTCGTCCTTCGGTTTGGGCGATGGCTCATGGCAGTCCCTGTTCTCTCATTTTGTTTCGCATGCTCTTCTGGGCGGTTTTCTGCAAGGGCCGCTGTGTCCATCGACACCCCTCTCCCCTGTGTGTGTCCACGCAGACTGTTCCTGTGAGACTGGTCCCGAATCCGTGCTTACTCCACTGACCCTCCCTGCGTGGGGCGGGAGACGTGCTCTTCCTGCGGGGAGAGATGAACCTGTGTCTGATCTGAGAGTCGCCCAGAGGCACCATGGGATCGTCGACGCTGGGGAAGGCGGCCTCTCTGGACCAGCTGTTGGACGCCTGTATACAGGCTTTCGGTGAGTAACCGCTGATGGACAGTGTTTTCCACAGCACTGTCAGGGGATCCCTGCGATTGATCCGATGCACTCACGGCCTACCTATAGATACCAGCTACTTCAGTCTGGTGTCAGTGTCTCAGCTTTGTCCAGCTTGTGTAGCTGGTTTACTGGTTTGATTAGAAGACCGCATTCATCCTAACTCTGTGGCACAAGGGCATGTCAAGTGACACACACAAGGTTAGTACTGTTTGGAGGGTCCCACGACGGGAGTTCCCAAAGCGTAGCCTGCGGGCACATATGGCCCCTATGGAAATCATGTATGCCTCCCAGAGCCCTTTCTCTGAAACTGATACTCAATTAAATCTCACCTGTGTGCCCTTTAGAATGCCATCCTGTTAAGTTTCCTTTAAAGAAATTACTGGAACCAAGCAAACAGAACATCAGCTGCCACGCTTGGCTTCAGTCAGACGTGGGTACCAGGTATTACCTGGCTGGACATCAATTTCATGTTTATTTAGCTAGATAGTTTGGTGTTGTAAATATGACCAGAATGTCAAACCTTAATGCATATTGCATGAGTAGAAATCATGTTAAAGGCTCAAAATGTGTAAATTTGACTAACATATCTGGTTGAAATTGTGATCTTTATAGACATACATTTTTAAACATGCAGTCTTAAATATTACAAAATTTCAAATGTATACTTAACTTACTATATTACTATACTATAATGTGTACTTAATAACATATATGTAATAAAAATACATAAAATGTTAAGTAGTAAAGGTAGTTAGTTTCAGGTCAGGGTGAGAAACAGGGTAAGAGATTTTGGCTGCCACTTGGTCCATTTTTTATTGGCTCTACACTCATGTTTTTTATCAGTATGCAGGAAAGGTGCTTACAACTTTTCTTTTTCATGGGAGAAGATAACACTGTTATTGCCTTCTCTAAATGCTGATACATAAGACTGGAGAAGATGCTTTGATGCAACAGCATTTTGTTATTGCTTTCACATGGGGGATGGATGCCTAAGAGTCTTGCAAAAACACTCCTCTCAAGTCCATTAGTCAAGTTCAATACTTCTTGTTGATGTTACTGACAGAGCTAGTTCACTTGTTAATTTCTCAAGTAAAGATGCTGTCTTATTCACAACTTCAGAGAAGTAAATTTAAGAATCTCCTTTTTGTTACCATCTTAATGAGAATACACATTCGGAATGTATAGTGGATAAAAAATGTTTGGTTTTGGACTCATTATAGCTTTCCAAGCTCTCCAGATTGGTCCTCCATCAATCAAACCTTGGTAACACCTGCTCTTAGAGCTTGACTAATAATGACCAGCGATAGCTGTTAAAAGAGTACACATGGTGTGCATTTAATCATTATATGGTGCCAGTATTTTTGAAAAATGTTTCTTGCAAAGTATATTGCATACACAAGGACTAACTGCCATGGGTTGAATACTCATCCCCTGCTCACTGCAGTATGTTTAACTGATTTAAAAAAGGCCCCAAACATTTGTTGTTCCACCCTTTTAAAATATACACAATGTATTGTCTGTACAAACATTCACCTGGATTTCTCTGAGAGTGTCATGGCTGACGGTGTGTTCCTCTCTGCAGATGATAATGGGGGACTTGGAAACAATCAGTTGCCACGGACCATGCTGTTGATGCACCGCTGGTACGTCACGTCCACCGAGCTGGCCGGGAAGCTCCTCATGATATATCCTTTATAGCCAAAGAAAGCCACACTATTCATGTCTAGGCTGTGGCCCTGTTGTCACACACTGGCATTGATAATTTTAGAATCTGTTTTCTTGAATAAGGGAAGGGGGAAGAGAAGATCATAGGACTTGGCACCCAAAGGACTGTGGGTTGCAAGGGCCTTGCTGCTGTGCATGTGGAGTTTCAACTACTGGAACTAGGTTCAAATAGTAATCAATAGTGCAACATTACATTATTTATTAGTTTCTCTTTTATGTTTTTTTCCCTATTCAGGCCATTTTAGCTTATATTAAACTGATCATTTTTGTGGCTGAAGAGACATTGAAGTAATTTAGGTTACGTACCTTTCTCAAAGAGAGCAATGGCATTCCACCTGGGATTTACACCTTTGTCCAACAGGTTATAAATCAATTTCCTTTACCTCTGTGCCGCAGAACTTCTAAGAACTACTACACCTCAAAGCCACCATGGGACGTAGTCCAGCCTGTTCTTTGCGTTTCACTCTTGCACTGCACTGGAATTATACAATAGGAGCGTTTGCCTGAAACTGAGCTGTTTTCCTCCCTGCTGCAGCCAAACAGCGGGGGAGGTGGGGGTGGGGGGCTCCCGGGAAGGCATTTATTCTTAGAAAGAAGTTATTAATCATTCACTTCCTTGAAGTCCTAACCTCTCGTGTCATTGCCACATTGGGTGTAAAAAAGAAAATTCCCCACCCTCCTTCCCCCACCCTCCTGACCTCCACGGCATTTCCTGGTTTTTCTGGGGCAGAGCGAGACAGGCCTCAAGGCCTATCTGAAGGGAGCCTTCTTCATGTGACGGAAAAACAAAGACCGCTTCTTTCATGTCTTTTTCCTTCTTGCATAAACCAAATGCAACTATAACATTTCTTTCATTATCTTTTGCATGAGTGTGGTTGCTGTAATATCACACACCACCCTTGGCAACCGCATCCCCACCCCAGTGCCCTTTTGTGTACATGCTGTTCGTCCTCTCCTGTACTCTGGGCTTAACCCTCTACAATTGGCCTAGAGCGCACACTTTCGACTTACTCGTCGAAACATTTCCATTTTCACACAGCTCTGAAAGTGAGCACATCCGCATTGACATAGCACCACAAAGCTGTGTTATGTGCTTCTGTTGAAGCTTACGTCACCTGGGGCTTTTTGTAGACCAAAGCTGGACTCCTGCCCAAGGTCCCTCACAAGTTACTATTTAAAATATTGCTATTTCACAAGGAGGAAAAACACTGGCCTGGTAACAATTATTTTGAGCGTTCTGCAGCACGCGGAAAAACTGATCACATGACTGGCCTTCCATTTTTATGTTGTCCATTTGTATCAGGGTTCCACAGCTGCCTTAGAGAAGGCACAGCTATTTATTGTGATACATGTGCAACAGTTTTTTTCCGTGAAATTGTTTTAGGTTAATCCGTTCAAAAACTGTATTTAGCACTGCCTCCTAGAGAGCAAAGCGGTAACCTCTCCTTAACGCTTCCCACGTATCGAGACTGCGAGGGAGACGACTGCCAAAGGACGAGGCTGAAGATCTGCTATTTAATGAGGTAAAGGGCTTGTTTTTGTTCCTCAGCTGGAGTGCGGTAACATTTCTGAGATGCTTGCGCGGGCCCTCTTCGCCAGGCAGAATGACAGCTTTCCCGGGGCTCTGTGACTGACTGATGCAACAGCGGGCATGATGTCATGCAGAGTGACAGCCAGTGGTCATCCGCATGAGACGGGGGCTGCTTCCAGCCATCTGAAGTGGGGAGATTGTTTGGGTGAAGGCATTCAGTGAGGCAGTTGTCTTGTGATCCATTATTTACACAGAAAATGCCACAGGCAACTTTTTTTATTTGTTTCAGCCCATAGTTGCTTCCCAGTCTTGCCCTCCTCCCCCACTTCTCTTTGCCATGTCTCTATTTTGTTAGCAAAGTTTCTCACTTTGCCTTGACTCTAAAAGGCACAGGGCATTGGTTTTTTTTTTTTTTCATGTCTAGCCTGTAGCAATAACTTTTTTAGGAACTCTCCGTAGTTGCTTTGGTTTGTTCAGTTGAAATCCCCTCCCAGCTTTTGTCTGTTTCTGCTGTGTGGACTGAAGCCTCAAGCATACTTATAACTTGAAACTAGCGAACAGTAATTGTGATTTATACTGGAGTGAGTGCTACCTTTGGGGAATTTGTGTATGACATGGCTTTCTGCCTTTTAGCTGGATATATGCCTGGATATATAACCTGCATTGCACGGTTTGACTGGCTATCTGTATTCTGCACTGTGTTTTCCGATGATCTGTAAGTCAGATAATAAAGTATCAAATAAAAAATCAGCAGTAAATGCATAAACAATAATTATAATCTGTCGAAATGAGACCTTCAGACAGTATTGAGAGGATAGCTTCCACCTGTCCTTCACTGTATACTGCACTGCTGAGTTCAACTAAATAGTGCATCCGTGCATTATGTACTGCAGTAGTCTTCGTGATGTGGCACGTTATAGTGATGGCAACATCACAGTGGTATTGTGAGTTATGTTTAAGGCACCAGCAGTTGTAAAGTATTTGTGTAGATAGACTAGATAGATAAATAAAGTCATTTTTGTAAATCTTTCAAGGCCATTTGTTCAGTGTGTGTTTGGTGCATCTGATGAAGTCACTCTCCTAAACGTTCATTTTCAGTACATTCATTCTGCCATCGTTCAGGAAATTCTGGCTCATATTAGATTTGCAAGTTAAAGAATGGGGTAGTAAGGAAAACTGCTGACCGCTTGCTTTGAGAATGACCCCTAAGGTGTCCTCTACATTCTGACAGGGATGCATGTTGGCTCCGGCCGTGACCTATGCGAAACGCCGCCGTCAGCACTCGAGGCTGCCTCTCTGTGATCGCTGTGTCCCCTGAAGCCTCTTGTATCTCCGTCATGTCACAGATCACCGAGCACAGAACCCCCTCCAACTGCTTAGGCGTGTGACCCAATCATGAATCATTCATTTTCACATGCGCCCCCCCCCCCCCCCCCCCCCCCCCAGCTAAAGCAGCTAAAGCGCCAGAGCTGGTTTGACCCGCAAACACGCCAGGCACATTTTGAACTTCCTTCAGAGCACATTCCGTTTCAACATTTTCCATTATCATAGACGCACACACATACACACAGACACACTACACATACACCCACACTATAAGTACATACTTAAGTCATTAAAGATAACAATACACAACTCTTACATATGGTTAGGGTTTGGACTCTGAATACAGTATATTTAATTCGTAGCTGTTGTACTATAGGTGAGTGACAGCTAGGTCTAATCTATGGATGGATTGTTGGTACTTTAGACCTCTTGAGCTCATAATTCGCTTTCCTAAAGGTTTCCATTATGCCCTTAAGAAGCACAAGCTTTTCACCTGGAATATGAAGGGGCTGAAGAACCCATCATCAGTGACTGTAATTGAATAATCTATACCTGCAGTGGATTTAATGAGAATGAGATCCCTGTGATTTGCCACTGTCCTAGCCAATCCGAGAGTCCCCTTCAGTAGCACTGCACCTGTCCACCTGTCCCTGGTTCCCAGGTACTGGATTGTGGAGTTCCCGGCGGAGTTTAACCTGGACCTGGGTTTGATCCGGCTGACGGAGGAGTTCCGGGATGTGGCAGCGCAGCTGGGCTGTGAGGAGCACTTCAAGCTCATCGACATCTCCACCATGTGAGTACCATCTGCAAGCGTATCTCACAGCCAAGCACAGTACGCACTTACTCCTACACATTGAGCATTACGCATCCACTCAACCACTCCAACATGTGCACATTTACATGGTTCACAGATAGAGTATAAGCACATACCTAACACATACATTTACGCCCCCAACAACACATGCACAGATACTTGAGATACACATTAATGTATAACCAGAATATAATTGAATTGCAGAATGCAACTGTGTGTTTTCAATGCTTTTTTGCTTTTTTTTCCAAGAATTATATTGGGCAGTAGCCCAATGGATGTGTTTAAATTCCAGTTACAAATTGCACAATGCAAAAAGTACGGGCGATTTCATATGAAAATTGCAACTGTCACCTCAGGAAAGCACTTGTCCATGAGCACATCCAGAAAAGCACAATACCATCCTTAAAGACGATTTACACATGAAGTGATGATGAAGTCATGGGACTTCATGTCCCAAGGGATCGCTTCACTGCTTTGTGGAAAGGTGAAGAGATAACTGCTTTTTCCACCAAATATGAACAATAAATTGGTTTTTCGCGGTTCTGGAAGCATTCTGTTGCTTGCCAGCAGAATTAATCCATCTTCACATTGAGTGCAGTTGCTCCACAGACACATGTGGTTTGGCCTGCAATATGTAATGTCTGCGACAGGATGCCAGTCAGGGATGTGTTGATCGTGCAGACACTGGGCATAAGCTAAACAGCATGGGGCATAGCAGGAGAGAGGGCGAGCTTGGTTTGAGCTGGTGACACTGAAACCCTTCCTGTGTCCCGTAGCCCATCCTATGACTGGATGAGAAAGCTGACCCAGAGGAAGAAGATGCCCAAAAAGGGCAAGGCATCACTGCTCTTCGACCATCTGGAGCCCATGGAGCTGGCAGAGCACCTGACCTTCCTGGAGTACAAGTCCTTCAGGAGGATATCGGTATGTTTCCCTTTTCCACCGGGCTGGGAAATGTCCATCTGGCCCGCAGGCCTCTCCTGTGTAGCCTCACTTATCTACAGGAATGTGCCATCGCACGCCTGTTTTTCCACTGCCCGCTGCCATGACTTACTAGCCACTGCCTCCTCATTCTCACTGAACTTGACCGCTTGAAGGATCTTGGTTCGAGTGCTATAGCCCCTCCCTTCCTCCACCGTTGCTGTTGATAAGTTAGAACCTCTGATGTCTGATGTGAATGATTGTTAACCTGATCTGGGATCGTGTTGTCACAATGTTCTGCCAGACAGAGGGATTCCTCAGTGGCTGTGAGACTGGCTGGCTTGTTCTATAGCTCTATGACCTGTATCATTTTGAGAACCTCACCTGAGAGTTTTGTTTGCTCCAGGGTGACAGTATAGTGTCTCCACAGTTAAGGACCCTGATTTTTTTTATATAATGGCATCTGTTTTCTCCATGAAGCAGGTTTTCTCCATCTATTATGGTGGTAATGTCCTATCACAGTAAAAAGGATTGTCACAAAAAACCCATCAAGAGCTGTCAGAGTACAAAAAAGCCCCATCAAGTTACTCACAAGTACTTATTCTTTATAAGTCTGTAAAAAGCACTTGTGAAAAATAGGTCACCCATTAAAATTGTTGAAGTCAAATTGAAGCCAGGTGACACATTACCTCACACAAACTGAAAAAACAGTATTCCAAAGCAATGCTAACCAGCGTATCTGAAATTATGTTGTAGCTGTGTTTTTTTCCACCTCGCCATCTGAAAAGAATGTGGTATTTGAAAGTGTGTGTATCAAGTATTGGATTGATGTTCCAAAGTAATGATATATCTTAGCCCTGAAGTCAGAGGGATTGGCATCCGGGTGATGTATTTTCAGCAGCGGTGTTCACTTCAGCATCGCGGTCTCCCTCACAGTTCACAGACTACCAGAGCTACGTGATTCACGGGTGCCTGGTGGACAACCCCACGCTGGAGCGCTCCATCGCCCTCTTCAACGGCGTCTCGCAGTGGGTCCAGCTGATGGTCCTGACCAAGCTGACCCCCCAGCACCGTGCTGAGGTCATCACCAAGTTCATCAACGTGGCGCAGGTAAGGGAAAACCAGAGGCTCTGGGCCTCCTTAAAAACTCCTTCATGGCGCAGAGCTGAGGAGTTCAGGCAGCTCGACAGTTCACTCCTGTCCTTGACTGGCATAATACACATCGTTGCAACTGCAGTGGACTATATTTTCTTGAGGGCACAGTGGTTCCTGTTGTTTTTTAATTGGCATGCACAGGACAACTGACCTTTAGTTGTAAACTGTGTTGTGAAGGTTGCCCTAAATTGCTGCCTTCAGATCAAATATTATGTTCAGTGTCACCCATGTGATTTTCGTGGTTATCTCACATATGCATAACATGCTGTCCCTCAAGGAATATGCTCATCATTGTCCCATTTCTAGGTGCGGTGAGTGAGAGGAGGAAAACAGAGCTTTGTATGTTTCAGCACTCAATAGATCTTAAGTATCATATTAATGGATCCTTCAATCGCCTAACAGCACAGCGCATCTCCATAAGAAAAGTGTGGGTAGATCTCAAAGGGAATTATTCAGCTGACTAATGCTCAACAACTGGGTCATATGTGTCACACTTGCTTATGGAACAAGCCTCAGTATCCACTATCTGCCACCTTCAGATCTGAAACATCTTCACAACCGGGTCCACACAGTGTTGGACTCAGCATTCATAAATTAGTTAATTAAAGGTTGACGAGCAGTCAATTCGAGTGGTGAATTAAATTGCTCATGCTGGGATTGTGGGTGGTAAACAGTAGCACAAACAGGAATGTGTCATCCTCTTTCTCCCCCCCCCCCCCCTCTTCACCGCTCTTTCTTCATCTGTCTCTCACTTTCACTCTTTCATCTCTCTCCTTCCCTTTCTACCTATCTGTCGCCATCCCTCTTTGTCTCTGTCTCATTTCCATTTACTCTCTTTCCCTATCTACCTCTTTCTCTACCTATCCCCTTATCATTCACTTTCCCTCTCTCTATCCCTATATGCCTCTCTTCCTCTTTCTCCATCCCTTTCTTCCTCCTCCCTCTCTCCTCCATCACCTCTCTCTGCTCTCTGAGTGCAGAAGCTGCTGCACCTCCAGAACTTCAACACGCTGATGGCGGTGGTGGGAGGGCTGAGTCACAGTTCCATCTCGCGGCTGAAAGAGACCCACTCCCACCTTTCCCCAGAGGTCACCAGGGTGAGTGGCTTAGAAAAAAGCCATTCGTTCATCCTTCATATATATATGAAGGGAAAATCCGAGGGAAAATCCAGGAGACGGTAAACCGGAACAGGCAGGGTCGAACAACAGGCAGGCAGAGAGATTGGGCGAACAGTACAGATCGGCAGGCAAAAAATCAGGTCGAAAAACGGGCAGGTCGAAAACGGAATAAAGCAACAAACAGGAAAAATTGCGGGGACGAAGACAGTCAGGAATGAACTGCTACGAACTAGCAACAGGACAGGGATACGCAGGGCAGATATAGGGCAGGGCTGCCAAGGGGATGGGAAGCAGGTGTGCAGGCAGGCAGGTGAAGGCGATGAGCAATCAGATGTGTGGAGAATCGGGCGGGGAGCAGGGCAGGGCTAAAACACAAGGAAAACAAAAACACATGGATCGGGAAAAAACAAAAACACAACGGCTAGGGGGCAGGAGCACTGACATCCACAGTATTTTGCTGAAATTACTTGCTTTTTGGAAATTTCCCACTTTAGTCTTTTGTGCCTTATTTTTTGCCTTATTGTGCCTTATTTTGTGCCTATTAGTTGCCTGTTTACATAGTTGGCTTCTTGCTCCATCCTTGTTTGGTCCTGTCTGATTGCATCGTATTGATCACCCCCAGATCTGGAACGAGATGACGGAGCTGGTCTCCTCCAATGGGAACTACTGCGCCTACCGCAAGGCCTTCACGGACTGCGAGGGCTTCAAGATCCCCATACTGGGGGTGCACCTGAAAGACCTGATCGCCGTGCACGTGGTGTTCCCCGACTGGGTGGACGAGAGCAAGATCAACATCGTGAAGATGCAGCAGCTCTACCTGACCTTCAACGAGCTGGTGTCCCTGCAGAGTGCCACTGCTCAGGTGGAACCCAACATGGACCTGATCTACCTGCTCACAGTGAGTGCACCACAGGGCGCTTCACTGGGAGACGCTGCCATGGCGTTGCCACAGCACAAGGGGTTTTAGCAGGTGCGATATTCCCCATTCGGCCTGGGGTTATTGCACACAATGAGCAAAGAGTGTCTGGAGCTGTGTGTGGCATTTTTTCGGGCTGCGATCTTGGCAAAAAGAGTGTGCCATCAAGCGCTCCTGAAAATCAGTAAGCAACTTTCATACTGTCAGTACGGATCTTCACACTCTGGCTGGGCTGTGGCATGTATGCTGGCTGCTTGATGGCTGTATGATGCAGTAAGCCTTAGCATAGTCTCTTCCCGGTCTGATTTCCTAGAAAACATACCATCTGCTTTTGTTTACTTTGTTTCTTGCATTCTTCAATACTAGAATTCAAGCTCCATTAGGACACAGATGTTAGGAGAGCAACGTAGAGGCAGGGGTAATATTTGTGAAGTGAGGTAGGTAATGTTTATTTCAGGGTAAGTCAGTAGTATGCTACAGTTTGTCAATCAGTCTATCATATTTTATTTGATACAGCCCGTCATCATCAGGAATTTGTCACAGAATTTTATGATTTAAAAAAATAAAAACAAAAGTATTATGAGCACGGGATCAAATAGCCAATTAGTGATCGAGGCAACAGATAATAGAACAGATTCAGGTGTTGTATCAGAATGTCAGAGAAGGGAGCAATATAATGATCTACAACTCAAATAAGACTAAAAAAATCGATGAAACCCCAAATGCAATGAGACGGTGCCAGTGCCCTGACAAAGCAGTGGGAAGAAATAATTCCCTTCAGCTGGTTATGAGAAATAAACCTCAGGCTGATCCAGACTGAGTGGGAGTCGTCCCCCCCCCCTTAGGCCAGAGTTTGTCATGTTATGGTGAGAGCTACAATAACTCAGCTGCTGACTGGATCTATATCCAAGCTCTCAAAGGTACATAAAACAGCATGTGTGGAAAAAACCTTACGTTTTTAGATACAAAAACCTGTCTGGCCAGAGGCAAACTGTTAAAAGATTAGAATGTACTTGAGCACCTGTATACCACCTGTTATGTTGCAGTTATCAACAGTCTTCATCAGGGCTGAATGCAGTTATTGGGGCTTTGTGAAACCTTCCATTGGTCACTGGAGACACGGGCTAATACAGTATTTTAATTGAGCATCAGTTGTTTATGCCTAACTAGAGTGTACCCTCACCGAGTTGACCTTGTTAGAGCAAAGTGAAGTCTTTTTCTCAGAGATTTAACTGAAAAACCACATGGTAAATGTGAGTGGTGTACAAATATTTTTTATAGAAAATTTTTTTTAGAGATTAAACAATCACAATCAGAATCACACAGGAGTATGGATGGAAATGTTTTCATGGCATTGTACTTGTAACATACATACACAAACACATCCATGTACATGGAATCAAATTTACATACAATGATGAATGACCAATGCTGTGATACACAGTCCATGTAATGCAAGCATAAACTGCTTAAAACCTCTGCCACATTGGAGCAAGAAAAGGGAGCAAACATCAATATACTGGCTATTAAACATGATGACACTATTGTAACATTTAGGTGTTCACTAATGTGAAAGTATCTGCACAGCTGTTTGGAAAACAACTGTCCTGGCCTTGAAGGAGCGATATCTCCTTCGAAGGGGAGGGGTTGAAAGGGGGAGGTCTGCTGCGTGAGCGCGGTCAGCGGTCGTCTCTCTTGATCCGCCAGTTGTGCGACTGATGCAGAGTTTCGGGATTGTCAGCTGTTTGCGGCCAATTAGAAGCCCGATGAAGCAAAATGTTTTTCATATGGGAGCGTTTCCGCTTCAGCCCGTCAACTCTCTCCAGCTCTCCCTAGATCTCTACTACACGGAGGATGAGATCTACGAGCTGTCACTGCTGAGGGAGCCCCGGAACCCCAAGTCTTTGGTGAGTCCCCACCAGCGTTCTGTTCACACCTTCTAATTCATGGCCCGTCTTTTCCTGTTTTGGGCTGCAACTCTATCATTATTTGGGGAAGGAAAGAGGCCTCAGAAATAATGAGTGGGGGTGCAAAGAGTTGCAACACAGCACTCCCGTAAATGATGGGTGGCCTGAGGGAGTGAGGTTCTAATGCAGTTTTGACTTATTTAATACTTAGACAAATACAGCCAATGCAAACACCCACACACTGGTCCATCCAACATAAAGCATACATGCTTTACTTGCTATACATGCTATGTGGAATATTTCAGATTTGCTGTACAGCACTGCATAGACCATAGCAGGGTGTTTGTGATTGTAGTAATGTCTGGCTTTTGAAAGTCCTCTGACAGTCAGCTTGTGCCCTACAGCCTACCTCTCCCACCACACCCAACAAGCCACTGGCCCCTTTGGACTGGGCGTCGGGGGTGACCACCAAACCAGACCCATCTGTTGTCAACAAGCACATCAGGAAGGTGGTGGATGTAAGCCATTGGACATCTCTTCCCCATTTAAACTCAACTTATTCTGGTGTCTGTTCATACTTAGCTCACCCCAACTCACTGTAATTCTGACTAATTCAAGGTTCCATTGCAATGTGGAATTTTGGTGAGGAAAAGAGCCACAAGAACAGTTTGAATCGATTCAGATTCAGTCTAACTGAAAATAAAATGACAATTTTGAAATGCACAACATAGCTTCAAGTAAGCACTTAAATGAGATTACAATACTATATCATGCTTTTAGCCTGGTGACAAAATAGTGTTGGGTTATGAAATACAATAATCCCTTTGATTTCAGTACAATGGTCTCCATTGCACACATATCCTGGTATTTGTGTTCTATTTCCTCACACACAAATGTCCAAATAATTACTGGTAAGACACACAATTACTGGTCGTCACCCCCTGGAAATACTGGTAGCAAGTATTACTTCTAATACTTTTTGTCTTCTGGGAAGTCTGTATTCAGGAATTATGACCATGACCATGATGGCTACATCTCTCAGGAGGACTTTGAGAGCATTGCTGCCAACTTCCCCTTCCTGGACTCTTTCTGTGTGCTGGACAAGGACCAGTGAGTGTTCATCCTTTAACACCATACCATGATGGGAATAATTACTAATCAGACAGCAAATACACACACACACACACAATCATACACAATCACATACATACAGAGGGACACACACCACACACATAAAGAGACTCACACATTTGGACACACACATGCACACAAGAGTGGATGAATACACTTGTACACATACTCTATACACACGCACACTAAAACCAAACACACACACATACACATACACACACACATGCACACACGCACGCACGCATGCACGCACACACACAAACAAACAAACACACACATGCACATACATACATGTGGCACACACTCATACCCACATACAGGACACAGTGGCCTGTCACTGAAATGATCTCAGGTGAAAGCACACTTTCTCTCTACATCATGCACCTGCAGACAGATTATAAAAACATTCAAGTTTTTTTTATGAAGAAGTTATTTTTGTCCTAGCTGGGATTACTCTCTGAGGCATTGCAAACATTCATTCATCACCGGGGAATGATCAGTAGATTAAATCCGGCATTTACAATTGCATTCATTAATTTGGCAGATGCGCATATCCAGAGTGACTTAGAAACCAAAGGTGTAGAAGTGCATCGAATAAGGCTACATGTACATACAGAAACACACTAAATAACATTTAAACAAACGCAAATGAGTGTCAGAGGGTCACTCACAGCCCCAATCACTAATACAAAATGCATTAAATTTTGGGAAAGATAGCAAAACAAGACCAGGCACCAAGGGCTTAATGTTTGTTAACTGGGAGAGATGTTGGGCCCAATGGCCCGAGGGAGAGCTGAATGTTATGGTACCCTGTGAAGGACACAGATTGCAGCTGCTCCATGACTCGGGAAATGTGTCTCAGGGCTTCTGAGTGTTGGACTGAAGCTATAAAAAACTAAATCCTTCTAATTCAAAGCTTAGAGCTCTTTCTCTCCTGGCTTTGAACAGTGGAGGCATTGTGATAGCTGTCTAAGATATGATGTCATTGTGTTAGTAACACTTTCCAGCAGTCTCCCCTAAACCCACCCAGTACTACAGAATTAAACACCTTCCCTTTAAATACACTCTCAGTCCATGACATGGAGAAGCACTTTGTTCTTAAATGATTCTGTGCAAAAGCAAAAAAAAACTCAATTCACTACCAAACATAATTTTTCATTTACAGTTTTACATCTGATGAATTTATAATTTAGAACATACTTGTTTTAAAGATGAGTATTCTTAGAGAAGCTGAAGCAATTATTTTTTTATGTGCTTAGTACATTATCCCAGACCTCTGTCAAAACACTTAAAAATGTGTCATTTTCAGTACAGTTTTTAAAGGTATCATAGAAACTACAAATGCATCAACTAAGCTGAATTGCAAACCTTGTGATTACAGTATTAATAAATGGGGTTATTGTTAATTACATTTGCAATATTTTTGGGCCCAACTAAGTTTACACATAAGGACTCCTGAGTATTCCAGCATTCACGTGTATTTTCAATACATGAACAGCAGAGCACTTGAGTGGCGTTGTCCAGTTATTTTCCCGCTATCAGGCTGTTGCTGCATTATTAGTTACTGCACATCTATAAATTTCTTTTCAGACATCATTTTTTAAATAGCGAAATCTCTGTTCCTCTCCCTAATCTCGCTCTGTCTCCAGGGATGGTCTGATCAGTAAGGACGAGATGATGGCCTACTTCCTGAGGGCCAACTCCCTGCTGCAGTGTAAGATGGGTCCTGGTTTTGTCCACAACTTCCAGGAGATGACATACCTCAAGCCCACCTTCTGCGAGCACTGTGCTGGATTTGTGCGTACCTTTTGGCCTCGTGTAACCTCTCTGACCCTGTCTTAACCTGTCACAATACTTAGTTCCAAGCTGTATTTTGTGTTGAACATGTAGTGGTAAATTCCAGTCCTCCTGGCCAGGAGGGGTCACTGGTTCCTTCTATCTCAGCTTATATTTGAACAACTGAAATGATCACTTGGGTTGATAGTCAAACTCTCTGACACTCCAGGTGAAAATTATAAAAATAATGAAAAATCAGAAGTAATATAGCACTCAGGTGCTGGCATTACCTATCCATAATTACATATGGAAAATGTTTATGTAAATCCTCTTTGGAATTAGCAGATTTCATTTTTTTTTTCAATATTAACCTTCTGGTGATAAGAATCTAAGATACAAAGCTGAGACTTCAACAAATTTCATGACATGTTGAGTTAAACACTCCAGCAGTCACTTGATGAGTGATGTACTACTGTATATAATTTGATCACTGTCAGCGCAGCTGTCAGTGAGATCAGTTATAGGGTGATATACGTCTCCATAGCATTCCCACTCCTTTAACTAAATGCGAATCCTTTGGTACGCTGTGACCTTCACCACATGGAGATACCATATGCTGACTTGGCTGTCGGCCTGCCATACAAAAAGCATGAAAAAGCTGTGAAATCACACATTCTGTAAACGAAGTCGAACCTTTTGGCATTACATGACAATCGTACAGTAGCGAATTTACACGGCAGCTGCATGGCCTGAGAAAGAACGGATTTCTCACATATGATCAGAGCTCCCCACGACGTTGGCTGCCCAGAGTTTGTCGTTATTTACACTAGCATTTCATAGCCTCACTGGTGCATAATATCAAAAAATGAATCTAATTCACACGACTGTTTGAGGACGTACTCTGTTAGGTGTTTAGATGCTGTTTGTGAGCTCTGTTTTTTTTCTTGCAGATTTATGAGTATTCCTAAAGTACATCATTGAATAATATGGCAAAATTACATAGATTATTACTCTAAGGAATAAATGTTGTATTATTTATTGTCGAATAATTTGAATTATTGAACCTTAATTTCTTGAATAAAATCAGAATGCCTTTATTGTCATTGTATTAAAAAAACAACGAAATTGCCATAACACAGCTTTTCCTGAGTATCCTATGAAGACAGTGTAACTATCCTTAGGAATACCCAGTATTAATGCATTACACACTCTATAGTAGGTATATCTGTATTTCAAATATGACCCCCAGCAAGGCAGTCCTGGACCCAACCTGAGCACAGGTCAGAATCTGAATTTCAATGAGACATGGGTTAGGATTGCTGCTGTAAGTTCAACACACGCACACACACACACACACACACACACACACACACACACACGTATACAGGCACATGCTGTCCCCTCTGGGTACAGGAAGGGTGTTGAGAGAGGCTGTATCCTGTTTGTACCACTGTGGTCAGCCACGGCCCCCGTCGTCATACACTGCGTTGCTTTCATATCAACGTTCCAACCTCACATTCTATTGTGTCTTCCCTCTCTCCCCCCCCACACTGGTCCCTCCCCCTTCCAAAACCCCACCCTTCTCTCCAACAGCTCTGGGGTATTATCAAGCAGGGGTATAAATGCAAAGGTAGGTTCCATTATTTCAGCGTTGCTGTTCATTCTGAATGCTTGTCCTTTTTTTAGATCTGGGTCAAATGCATGTGCAGTCTGGTCCCCCCCTGGTGTCCTACATCCCTGAATAAATGGCAGTCCTTTAAATCCTGCCACTATTTTAACAGTTACGTCTTTAATCTTTAATCCTGTGAATAATGCCAGGTCACAGTCAGAGGCTGGCCACTACCGATGCATGAATATCACTGACGTGTGGCTGCCATGTGGCTTATTACGCAAATTCACTGAAAATGAGTTTCTGTCTCACCTCAAGCAGCACAATGTGTATTCCTCCAAATTCTCCCCAGGAGTATAATCAGCACTGTGTTGACAATATGCTTTTGCACCCTCAAAGTGACTGGTTTATTCGTATAGCTATAATTGAATGGGAAATATGAGGTATGTGTGGCAGCATGGCCCAGCTGAGCTACCTTTAGCAAATGCCAGTACATGGATTGGCCTTGCAAAGCCACAGTGGTTAAAGCCAAGGGAGAATCGCAGTGACTCTTTAGCGGTGAGGCAGATTACAGTGCTGTTATTTGCAAACATTGCTCAAGAGGTGCTGTATGAAACCAGCTCAGGCCTGACCCATCCTCTGGATTTGAGCTGAATAAAAGAGGTCCTCTTTCCCTAGGCAGAAAAGCTCTGGCTAAACCCCATCTGGATGGCTTAACCTGGGGCCCTGAATTAAACCCATTGTGTCTTCAAACATCAGAGCCCCTGCGAAAAGCTTAAAGGGAATCTTGAGATGTTCTATGAAAAACTAGGTGGTGGCAGTTTATGTAACAATCATCATATAACAATATCTACAATAATTGGGGATTAAAATTAATTAGTTATTCTGGTAGCACAGCACAGCAGAACATTTTATTATTATGAGTTTCATTGTCTTACAGAGCTATATCTGTTTGTGTAGGTACATACGTGTTTGTGTATTGACACTGGAACTGTGTGTGTGTGTGTGTGTGTGTGTGTGTGTTTGCACGCATGCTGTCCTTCCACTGTGTGCGTGTGTGCACTGACACCTGCGTTGCGCGCGTGTGACTGCAGTTGTGTGTGGGTGGTGCGTGCGCACGTGAGCGAGCGGATTCACTGACGCCTCTGCTGCGTTTCAGACTGTGGTGTGAACTGCCACAGGCAGTGCAGAGAGCTGCTGGTCCTGGCCTGCAGGAAGCTCCCGCGGGCGGCCTCTCTGGGCAGTGTGTCCACCAGCGGCCTCACACACAGCTCCCTCCCCAGCAGCCCCACCCTGCCCACCTGCGCAGGTGAGTCTGCGTGCAGATCTGTTCCATTTTAACAGCCTCTGAAGTCATCAAAAAATACAGCAGTCACCGCTTAGTGGTGAATCTGATTATTATTACCATTGGAGATGAATCTGGTTAACCATTTACTTATTAAGCTATCAAACATCACCTTCATCTGATGTCTTTACACAAAAAACCCTTTTCCTAAATGAAAAGAAAATGGGGCAGCACACTCCTAAGTAATTAAGTATCTTTAGCCTTTAACTGATGAATGGTATCTAGTTTTTCAGTAGGTTTAGTCCTTAAATAGACAAAAGATGGTTTGGAGATTAAGAGCACACACATTTCCTTTAATTATATTTGAATGTCTTTGACTTGTGTATGCACCTCATTATTTTGGATGTGCATTCTCTATTCTTTGACTTTAAAGAATATAAAGTCACTTATAAACTTAGAAAGTCACTGCCCGGTTTGATATACCCACTACTGTCTATGGAGCAATGGTTTTGGCCACTTTCCGCCCGCAGATGAGGATGAGGTATTTGAGTTCCCCAGCGTGTCACCGGGGCCGCAGGAGATGGCGGGCCAGTCCATCACGCTGGTGACGAGCTCGGCGCAGAAGATCTCGGTGCGGCTGCAGCGCGCCACCACCAGCCAGGCCACGCAGACGGAGCCGCTGTGGTCCGAGCACGGCTGGGGGGCCGGCGACAGCGGCTCCCACACCTTCCCCAAGATGAGGTACCGGCTGCACCACCGCAAGAGCTCCAAGAGCAAAGGGCTGGCGCGCTGGGTGAACGAGGCCCAGGGGTCCCCCAGGGACCGGCAGGACTCCCAGGAGCAGACGGAGGGGATCCAGGAGCCAGTGCAGAACGGAGTGACCCCCCACCGGGACAGGAGGGAGTCCCAAGAGGTAAGGCTGCACAGCGTGTGTGCACCCATACACGTGTGTGTTTCTATGCGCATTTAACGTTTGGGGTCAACGTTTGTGTGTGTGTGTGTGTGTGTGTGTGTGTGTGTGTGTGTATTTTTTGCTCATCTCAGGATTTCAATGCTCCTCTTTTAACATGTATCTATACATGCTTAAAGTACATGTGAGTGTTGTTGGGGTGTTATCTGTTTCTTGATCTATCAAAGTCCCCCCCCTCGCCCTGCGAGCGAAACTAAGACTCACACTTGCAGGTTGACTCACGTGTACGCCCCAGGAGCAGAAACTGAATCCTCGCTGAAAGAAAGACAGGCCAAAAAATAGAGAGAAGGACGCAAATTGCAACAGCAAGGACACATCTTAAAACTGTGTGTTGATTAGAAAACCATGGAGATGACATCAGCAGCCTCTTAGCGAGTCCTTGGGGCTGTAGAGCCTCTCTCACTCTTTCTTTCTACATTTTTTCTCCTACTTCTCTGTTCCCCTCACCCACCTACTATCTTCCCTCCCTCTCTCTCGCTGTCTCTCTTGCTCTGTCTCTCTCTTCCTCTCTTTCTGTGCCCCCTCTCTATTTTTCACTTGCTTTGTCTTTCTCTCCATCTCTTTCTATATCCCCCTCTCTCTGCCTCCCTTCCTGCACCTCTCTCTCCCTCCATTTCTCCTCCTGCCTCTCCCTCCCTCATTCTCCCACTCTCCCCCATTTTCCACTCTCACTCTCCCTCTTTCTCACCCCTCCTCCTCTATCTCTCGCTCTCTGCATGGTAACAGTGCTACAGCCCCAACTCTCAAGGCTCCATGCTGAGGTGCTTCAATCTTATTATTAAAGCCTCGCTTATTGCCATCCACCTGGGACAAGGGCCTCAGCAACATTGAAGGCATTGTACTGTGGCCTGTTTTTGTCTTTAATCCACTGAAAGAAAATCTAGATCAAGGTGGCACAGATGCAGTGAAAGTACTTCATTGATCGTTGCCCTGCGGTGTGGTGGATGGGAAAGGATACAGCTCTGTTAAGATGAAATGTGTGTTTAGGGCCAGAGGTCAAATCTTGAGATCTCCAAATACTCCAAATCTCCAAACACTGTCCTGGTAACGGAGTTGCACATGGAAGGATTTGTTCCAAAAATGCCAAAAAGACATTTAATATGATGGAACCATGCAATAAACAAGTGTTTCGTTTATAGTTATGTAATAATGCAACACACATGTACCTTGGTTAACAGAGCCTCTGAGAACAAAGCTAAACAAAAAATGAAATAACATTTGCTCTCCAGAAATCAATGCAAGCAGTACTAAATAGTGCAAATGAACTTGCTCTTTAAAAGTACCCATATGTTTGCATTAATATTTGCATTATCAAAAGCCACAGTCAGGAGTCTGCTTTTTTAATAAACTTTTTAAATTAAAGACTCCAGTCCCACCTCTTTCTTTATCACTTGTGTCACTGGTGATTAGAGCTCTAGCTCTGGGTAAATCTGAATTGCTCATGGTTCCTTTGTAATGCATGTGTAGATATGGTAATGAAGTTAATCTGTTTCATGTTTAAGGTGCATTTGATACTATTTATTTTATTTCTTTGGTAGTAATTTATGTGACACTGATTACTCACCTTTTCTTAAGTCCTAGAAAGCATCCCTATATATGCCTTGTGATGTATATGCCTTGTGATGTATGTCTCTGGCAGCAAAACTTGCCATATAACTACCTTCTGTAACACATCTAACTAAGCTGCCCGTGATATCCCTATGATTCTGACTACCATGTAAAAGTGTGGGTATTGTACTGTGCTGTGTGGCCTGGGCGGAGACAGTTAAGGCAGGGAACAGGAAGTGATGCCTGGGGCGAACATATTTGAAACTGTGAATGGCGAGTGCACAAATACCAGGCGTCTCCAGCGCACTGATTCAAAGGCCACAGTAATGTTTGGCATGGGAATTATAAACAGCTCGGCAGTGATAGGACATTGCCATAAAGACAGCATTTGAGTGCTGAATGAGGAGCTACATCGGAACATTTCAACATGTTTATTACAGTGTATTAAAAAATCAATAACATGTTACAGAGCTGGAAATAATAGGTTGTGATTCCTGAGTAAAGCTGGTAAGGGTGGGAGTGCTGACATCATTCCCTCGGGCTTGGTTGGGTAGCACCACTGCCTGTGGAGCTCGAACAGATCACCTTTCAGGACAGATCACCATCATCTGGTAGCGCATCCGTTTCTAGACTTGGTGGTTAGTTTCAGATCTCACTCACAGTGAGCGTGGACCTCTTTCACATTGGCTGCAGATGCATTATGTGTGCCCAGTCTCTCCAAAGTGCAGCAGGAGTGACCGTGTGCCTGTCTGTTGTGTTCCCAGGACAGCTGACTTTGCGCCGCCGCTGAGCCGCCTCGGAGCCTGCGGAGGCCCTCGGATCCTCGGCACAGGAAGCTTTCCTCCCTGGGGGACATCCTGGGCTGTCTGAGGCCCCTTTTCAGTGACCTGGAATAGGATTGGCCGGGCTGGATTGTGGGGTTAAGGGGACGAGGGGAAGCAGGGTGTAGCCACCACGTGTAAATTTGTGGAGCGAAAGCAGCACCTTCACCAGCCTGCCTGCTGCATAAGAGGGCAGGGCAGGATCATCTCGACTGGCCCTGCCGATCTTCACATTTAACCCCCAACCCATCCACCCACGCCCCTCCCCCACCACCACCACCACCACCACCTCTGTGGCCACCTCTATTTATTTGTTTTTTTTTTTTTGTGGCCATGGATGGATGTCATTTCCAGTGCTCTGGGATATCCAATTCAATATTACTTTTGTTCATTTGGACTCAAACACATCAGCACTATGAGCAGACTGACTGATTTTAGTGTGTGTGTGTGTGTGAGAGAGAGAGAGAGAGAGAGAGAGAGAGAGAGGGGGAGAGAGACAGAGAGAGTGCGTGCATGTGAGTGACATTATTCAGTCTGTATGCTGGGAATGCAACAGATAGGCACTGGGTGTGGACTTGAAGGCACTGGAAGTAATGAGCAGGAATTGTGTTGCACGAGTTGCACTTGGCATTTTCATGAAAGCTTTGCTGAAAAGGCAGAGACATGGCAGCACGAGAGGGAAAGAGGGAAAGAGGGATGCGGCATGCGCAGTAGAGCTGAGTGCAAGTGGGGGACAGAGGGACAGAGAGGCGAGCAGAATGAGTATGAAAGAGTCAGTACGTGTCATATGTAAGGGTTATGGATTTAACACACCAGGCGGCCAGACATAACTACTGTTTATCACCTACTGTACAGTATGTGCCAATTCAGTGTCTCACTCTGGAATCCAGAGGAAAATGGTACTTGTTTTCTCATGTGTTAAGATGAGATACAGAACATCTACAGAGGCCATTTATCACATAATGTAACTGTATGTTATTACCTCTGGTCATTCTAATGGATTTTTTTTTTTTGCCTGATTATAGCTTTATTGTTTTTATCATGAGTTTAAAGGGATTTGAATTTGGAAAATGAAATAATTTGTTCTTTTGTCTGTGATATTTCTTTCTTGGAATTTTTTTTATTGTTTTTTTATTTTCTGCTTTAGTTATTTAATTGTAATAGAAGAATAACATGACAGAGAGTAACTAAGCACTGCTAGTTAATTAGGCATTATCTTGATTTAAGCTGAATGCATGTAGCTAAGAGCTGAAACAGGGTGCTTACTTAGTGAGTGTGGGGGAGAGGGAGCAGGTCAAGGAATGGCCTTTAACCTCTGACCTCATCACCTGCAGGGTCAAGATTATATACTGGGGTAGTGCATTTGTCATATTCCGAGCACTCCCTAGTATTAGGAGATTAGCAACGAGGGAACTGGTTCTAGATGTGTGACGCAAAATTCCATCTGCCAAAACAATGGTATTCCAGCATGACATTTGAGAACCTTATCAAATGTGTCAAACTGCTAGACATTCTGTTTATATGTTCAGGCATTATCTGAAGTGTACTGTTAATGAGCTTTGTTTGGTACATAATTTGAAAGTGTGTAGGCTTCATATATAAAAACAGCTGTGAAGTAGAAATAACCTCTTTGCTGAAAATGGCAGAAGCAACCTCACCTTTTTGTAAGATGAAATATGGAGTATAGTTCTGCTATGTAGGTGTATCAGTTGGTATAATGCGTTTGTGGAATAACTAGTTACTTGGCTAAAAACAAACAAAAAAAAAAACACTACAAAAAGCAGAACTTTAGAATACGCAGTACAAAACATAATATCTCTAAGCCAGCTAGTCTATTAGGTAGCTAATGTTAGCTTGCTACATTACAGAGAGTTCCATGCAACAAATTGCTGGGAACGCTACACTAGTTTTGAGGAACTTGTATGGCTGAAGGTGTCTCACTCTCTCAGTGTATTCCTTAGCAACAGAAGCTGCTGATTCTCCACAGCTGCCTTAGTCACAATGGGACTCTTTTGTCAACTCTGTAACATCGGTTGTAAAGCCAGGTATTAATTCAGTTGCTGTTGCTTAGAGTCAGAGTGGTGAAGGGGACGGTACATCCCTCTCCAAGGAGACTGGGATGACGTATAACCTTATTATAGGTCGTAGAGAGATCCCTCGGACAGATCCCGCCGGACTGGGGAGGCAGGTGCGGGCAGGTGAATTTGACATGGAGATTTGTGTCAAAACAATAAGGCACGATGTTATGCTGATATAAAAAAAACAGGTGATAAACCCCCACAGAGTAATGAAAATAGAGTCAAGGATGGAACGAAGAAAGGGTCTGTTGAGAAGGGATTAAAGGAAAAAGATTACAGTTGCTTTAACCTTTTATGCAGCTTGTATTGTTTGCAAAAGTCAGGTCTTTCCACGTGATTTGCGCCTGCAGGTGAACATTTACTGCAGCTTGCAGCAGCTGACCTATAAAACTCTGTTGATGGAGACTGAAGGGTTTTCAAAGGGCGACCACAGAGCAGAAGGCCGTGTCCTGTCACTGATCAAAACGGAATCATACATGTGTATTTTGTTTTGTTTTTTTTATCTTAAGCCATGCACTATTCTAAACCTGTGATGTCATTTCTAAATCACTTGCTTGATAGCCAGATGTACTGTTAAATATTTCTGTCTCTGCACATCCTGTACCACAGTAAAGATGAGGAAGGCACAACATTCACATCCAATGTTATATTATCACAGTAATTTAATAATAATATACTGAACACATGTATCTACAGTGCTGGTGCATTTTTATTCATGAAAATATCAAATGTGGTTATTTGATATTATGTATATTGATGTACAAATGTTATGAATGAGCAGTGTATTCCACGTGCATGTTTTGAGACTGCCTGAGTTGGTGGCAAACGCATAGGCGTTTACCGCACCCTCTGTAGGTCAGCTCTCCTACTATTTCAGGTTTTTCGGCACAGGGGTGTTCCGAGGTGAGCTCATGGCGAAACCTCCGGCTCTGCCGCCTGGTCGGTCTGAAGTCGCACAGGCGCCATTGAGTGGGACTGCTTCTGGGGAGCGCTACAGGACATTGATCCTCTTGAGCGCCAACTCCCCTTCCCCCCACCCCACCAGCCATATGCCCTGCATCAGTCCTTATTACGAGTTCTTCTCATCTGTTTCTCTCAAGGGAATGAAGGACATGTTTGTATACAGCGAAACGGACTCCCTGCATGAGCACGCACGTACAAAAGCACAAGAAAGGAACCTGAGGAGCCCGGCGTGTCAAAAGGTCTTTTGACACCCTGCTCTTTCCACCTGAACTAGGACACCTCCATGTACACGCATGTTCACTCTTAATGTACCTTCACTTGGCATTTCACGCTGAGTTGCACTTTATTTGAGGGGCCTAGATACACTTTTCGAAAACAGTTAAAAACATGGCAATCTTTGACATTGAGGCAAGCCCACTTTTTAGCAGCGTAACATTATTTTGAAAATACTTCATGAAAATGTTCATCTCATTTTTTCTTCTTAGTCCTTAAGAATTAATGTTTTAACATTTAATATTTACAATTTAATATCGTTTCCTCACCTCATGACCAAGGCAGTGTACAGATAACAAAAGTGAAAATCTCATTTCCTGTTATGTTACTGTCTGATTAGTAAGTTGGCTGTGCCCTATTTAAAAAATAAGTTCAACCTCACCAGTGCTGTAATGTATTTATTAACTGCCCCTAAGATAAATTGTGACTTTGCTGAGGAAAAAACATATAAGGGATATAAGGGGAAATTTAAGAGAATTTCTGTAAGTATGTATATTTTGGACACATTCCAATAAATCTGTACAGTATTAACATGTGATTAGTGGTATCATCATTTATGCTATTATGATCATCATCATCTTTATTAATGTCATTATTAGCTGGTCTACTTGAAAGAAGTTGCGTTCTGATGTGTTGGATTGTATGTTGTTTTACATTTATGCTGTTAAATTGTTTTTTGAATGTTTATGAAGAGCCTTCAGTAGCATTTTTTTTTGGGGGGGGGGGGGGGGGGGTTGATATTTAAGTCATTTTGTTCAGGTGTTAAACTCTAGACAAGACAAGTAAACTCAAAGTCAGCTCTCCTCTGTCAGTTTCGCCTTCCAGGAAATGCTGTTATCCTTTCACTGCCTTATACAGTGTCTGTAAGTGGGTTGTTTTTCTCAACAAATACAGCACACTTACCTTTCATGTGCCCAGTTGTGTAGCACTTGAGAATAACTTGCTCAGAGTCAGTGGGCTGAAGCATTTGATGAAGATGAAGTTAAAAGGAATGAATCAAAACATCATTTTATGTTAGCATCTGGTCATTAAGACCATTTCAACCAGATTATTGACCTGACTTGTGGCGGGGTTGGATACTTGGGTGAAATAAACCACAGGTGTCACTCTTGAAGAGAGGCACTGATGTACACATAACAATAATGAGTATTTTTTTTTTCTAAATATAGCCTATATGTTTTACATTTATGGTGTACAAAGATATATATAGTTTTTTTTTGTTTGTTTGTTTTTTGTTTAGCAGTCTGTATCTATATAATGGGCGATGAACAGCCTAACATCGATTTATTGTTTTTTTTTTTTGTTTGTTTTTTTTTTTTTACTTTTTTACATATTGTAGATAACGTCTGCTATGAGAATAATATGTTTCTTTAAATATGGTTTCAGCTACTAATCACTCTGGTTGTGTTAGATTTTAAAGTCTGTTAGCAGTTTTCAATAATGTAATTTAATTTACTTTTTTATGTAACAATTGTGATTGTATCATACTGTTGTTTTTTTTTTTTTGATGTTTTGTAATTTGTGCTGTTGCTCTGATTACACCTTGTAGCACTTTGTGTCCTTAATGAGGGGTGCCACAAATAAAACATTGAAACCCAACATAACCTTTATTATTATTTGTTTTCTATCATCATAACTGTTCTATTGTTGATATTAGAGGTTACTATTGTTTTATTATATTATCCATGTTGTCCACCTATTACCTATAGTTTTAATGTTATATAACTATTTTGTAGGTGCGATTTAAAATCTCATTCAAAGGAGTAGCTACATGCACAGATGTAGCCCTTCAGTCCACCAAGAACTGCACTCGCCCCTGCTCAGTGCACCTGGTTACCTCCCAGTCTCCAGTCTCCTCAACTCTTCTGTGATTGTGGCTATCAGCAGGAGGTACCAACCATGCCTGCATCCAACTTGAAAAACGCCAATCTTAGCAACCCATCAACCATTTATTCATTTGGCAGACGCTTTTATCCAAAGCAATTTACATCGGTTACAGTTCTTTACAATGTTATCCATTTATACAGCAGGATATTTACTGAGGCAACTGTGGGTTAAGTACCTTGCCCAAGGTACAGCAGCAGTGTCCCTGCGGGGATCGAACCTGCAACCTTTCGGTTTCAAGTCCTGCTCCTTAACCACTATGCTACACTGCAGAACCATTTCAGGGAAACACCTGTCTTTGTTCTTAGATGAAGACCCAGGATCCAGAGAGGGCGCACCACAGTGGTACGGTTATCTAGTGCTGGAAGCTAATGCAACATTTTTATTCTGGGACAGCACAAATTGCAAAAAATGACAGCTTCAGTGCACAGTGCTCACACCACATATACGGCTGGACCAGCAGTGAGATGGTTTACCAACCTGTAGCATTATGTTGCAAAGCTGTTCTCTGGGGCACAGCTTTGCAAACCCTTCCCTCTTACAACATTTCTAAGGAATAAGTGCTGGCTGTAATTCATAAAACACTGCGCATCCCTCTGCAAGAGCTGTCCTTTGGAACTTCCCCAGTTTTGCCAGCTTTGTAATGGCATCACTGCATCACTGACACAACAAAATCTGCCAAGAAGTCCAAATGTGCTACTATTAAACTTGAACCCAACAGTGCTTTATTGGGGTTCCTTCCATCTACAGGTCAGACACTGGTACGATGGGTAATTTAGACAAAGTGGCAAAATGACTACATGACAGTACATGTAGAGCGAGAAAACGAACGCATCGATGCATGATGCAAAATTTGAACAATACAAATTTGCTACTTAGCTAAATATTATAACTGTGTGTTTCAAAAATAGCTACTGTGTCAAAATACAGTGATTTTTGTACCACTGTCAAAATATTACATTTCTGTACACTGGGAAGGGAGCATATTTGATGAGGTTACATCATCAGTTTTCTTTATAAGTCAGATTTTCCAAAAAAAAAAAAAGCTGCATTACATTTACTCATTCTAGCATATACACGTACCTAGGCATATCCCAAGACACTGTCAATTCCTCTTTTCACCACACTGTTAGGCCTTTTTTTTCTTTAACATACACCAGAGATGATAATATTATTTGAACCTTACTTTTTCCTCGATAATGTGTGCCTCTTTAAGAATGGGCAGTACAATAAGCATCCCAGAGCAAAAGGATTTCTTCCACAGTTAAAAATCTTGTGAAGAGGGATCCTTCGTATCAGCAGTTTCCAGCAGTGCTTAAGGCTGCATATACATATGTATCAAAAGTTTAGCCATCTTATCCCACCCTGTTTTTATTTTTTGTCTTTCTGTCACATAGACAGGTGTCATTATAATATAGGCTCACTTTTTGTTTTCTGTTACTGTAATTGCAGACACGATTAAAATCAGTTAAAGCATGTGTTTGGGGAAAAAGCACCTGAGTCACCAAGAAAGATACAAGCTGCCACTTGAAGCTACTTCATTTCTTTTTACCCTAAAATACATCACTTCCAGTTTTTCTTAACTGAATGCACAACTTGATAGAGTTTGTGTGTAGTCTGTTGTCTTACTGTGTTTTGCACTGTTTTATTGTGTTTGAACTGCTTCTTTCTTTGCACTATGTGAGTTGTCCTGTAAGTCTTCATACATGTGTGTAAGGAAGTACTGTGTATTGTGTATGATACCATGACTGCTGGACCCAAGGCAGATTCCTTGTGCATTTACTGTACTTGGCAGATGAAGCTGATTCTGATTCTAATTCTTTTCTATTTAAAAACCTTTCTCTGTTGTTAAGCTACATTGTGACGTGTTTGTAAAAAGCCTACAAATAAAACCTAGAACTCAGTAGAATACTGGCAAACTACAATTCAGCGTTTGGACATTTTGCAAATGTTGGCTTATAGTTGGGGGGTTTAAGGTACATTTTCATAATACACATATTGATGTTACGCCAGAGGGCTGAGAGTTTCAACTCGTCTCCATTTTCTGTGAAGTTGCATGTTACATTCTGAAACAGAAGTAAAATTCCTGTCAGCATGGATGTGATAACAGTAGATTTACCCACTGCCATAAAAACAGACTCATATAGATTTAGACAGAACTCCATACAGTTCAAAGCCTCTGCAAGACACTAGTCCCCAGAAAGACTGGATACCATTCTGTAAAATTCTGCAAGCCTATAAGAGCAATGTGAAAACACGTACACAAGGTTGCTTAATGCCCCTTAACTGTAGTTTAGTTGCATTTCTGTAAAGTAACCATGATTCTTTCATCCTTAGCTTTAAAATCATATATGTCTTCACATTCCATAACTCAGAACTAATGGGTACTTATGGGTATAAACTGAGGTAAAATATTGTAAACTACAGTGTCTAGGAGTTTTTGAAGTGTAACAACAATTACAACTAAAAAACTTACATTTCACCAAAAGAGAACATGGGCTCTTATTTAGCATGTTGTTAAATACATTATTTATATTAGTGTTTATAATTAAATTATTGTACAGTTATGTACACAATGCATGTCATATAGTGCCCTGAAAAATATTTCCATATTCTTGCAAGTTCTTGGCTTTAATTCCTTCTGTTTGATCACTGAAGGACAAAAGGATTATTAACAACTCACCTCAGTGTATGCTCTGATCAACCTTAAAATTTTTGCTTCTCTTCTAAAATATCTTTCAAAAATGTTGCCAGCTTTGCAGAAGTCTGCCAACTGTAATATGATTAAAATTATCAGTTTTCTCAAAAAGCAGAAAAGTGTCTGTACGTAGTACATTATGAACATCACAACTAAGCTCAAGCTGTTACCAGCACCTTTTCTGTGAATCTAATCAGTGTGATCAGACACCTCTTCCTTCAAAGGTTATTTTGTTTTAGTGAAAATCATTTTTTAAGATCCAACATAAACTCCTGCGCTAAACAAGACTCAACAAACAAAAATCCACTACAATACAGGAAATGCCCATCCCTTGTTTCAACACATTTACATTAGAATTTGATATGTATACCTTTTACCTTGCACTTATGTCCGTCAAACACATCTGGTACGTAAATATTCTGTAGATGCTAAAACAGAGCAAAAATATTTTTATGATTTTGTCAAAATTGCCACTATATGTTTCTGTTTTCAAGCTGAAAAAGTAAAGATTTTCTCCTTAGCTTGCTTAGTCTCTGATTTTGAAAGCTCTTTTGTCACTTCATTGAGGCCTTACCTCAGGTGGTGGCTTGCTGAACACTTCCCTCATTTCCAGCAGAATCGCATTTCTCCATTTATTAGGTTCAATGGGTCTAGTGCTGAGCAGAACCAAAGTCAAGGAGAGGAGCGCTACAACCTTCATGCTTTGATCTTCATGAAGTCCTGTGATATCTGATAGTTGAAATCTGATGTACTGAATGATGACTATTTATGTGACACATTTACAAAGAATTGCTGTGAGCTGTATCCTGTTGTATCTTGCTTGAGATGTCACCGATTAAAGCAACGCATCTGGCAAGCTGTAGGAAACTAGTTTCTCAGCAGCGATGGTGTTTGTGGTTAATTAAAGCAAACCTAAAGACCATGGGACTAGATGAAGGTCAAAAAAGAGAAAAAGTTACCAAAGTAAATGAGCAGAGAAAGCAACACCTCAATGGATTTGGAAGAAGCTTAATTCATTCATATAAAAGAACATAAGAAACCAAGACACTCAACTAAGGTGGAAAAAAGAGTGGCAAGTTCAACATGAACATGTTAAAAACTCAGGAAGGAGTGACAGAGCAATGCATGTAATAAAGGCTTTTTTTTTCACCCTCACTCTTTTTTTCACCTTAGTTGAGTGCCCCAGTTTCTTATATTCTTTTCACTTACACAAACACTCTGCCAAAGAACACCTTCTACATTTTTGGTGACTATAGTTACTTTCCAGGAAGCTCTCCACTTCCTCTCCCCTTTTGTCTTCATTCATTCCTGTAATTCTTCAAAGCATCAATTATTCCTTGTTTTTTAATTCATCAGGCCATATCTTCAGTCTTCTCATCAATCTGAAGCTTCTTGATATCACTATATTGTGGCACTCTGAGGCATTTCTCACTCCCCTCCTGATTCATAACATAAACATGGCTTTATTTTATTTTTATTTTATTGGTTTTTTTCCCCCTTTATGCAACCCTGTTCGGTATCACCAGTTGTACAGGAATGCTGATGCAAAACTAATGCAATCCTCAGATCCACTCACACACAGCCAACGGCTGTTTTTCCACACTGTAAGTCCCACAGCGCACAGCAGTGAAGTAATCACCAATTTCAGGACAGGCGCAGCTCAGATCATGTCATCTGAGGTGCCTGGAGATGCCTGAGAGCAGAAAGAAGGAAACCCTGCTAACAACCTCCCTGTGGAACCCCTGCAGAACAAAGTCATTTTGTTACACAGCCGTGGGCTCCCAGTCATCATTGACTGACGACACAACTGGGACCGAATCCATGCCATGGAACTCAGCCTGAACCTGGGAGAAGTACCTTGCTGATTGAGCCACATGGAAGCCCCAGCTTCCTAATCTTCAACTTTAAACTTGCTAAATTCAAGACAATGGCTCACTCGTTGGCTGTGGCCTGCAAGGGAAAAGGGTGTGCCAACTACTCAACTATTGAGCTGGGAGCAACACATGCTCAGTGTTTAAAGTAAATGCAACCTGTGGTAAGGGCTATAATTGTAATGCTGTTGAACTTATGCTGTTTTTCAGCTGGTCATAGGCTACCAAGAGCAAAGGTACAGCATTTATGGAATCAACCTTGCAGTATTAATGTGGCTATGTGAGGTGTGCGTATCTTTTATTTTGTGCAGTAGCAAGGCAAGGACACCTACTAGAGACAGGTTGTGTCAGGGCTCCGCCCCCTTAAGCCGCGGTGTTTTTGTTTTTCCCTGTCCCTGTGCTTTTGTTTTCCTTGTGTTCCTGCCCCGCCCAGCTCCCCGCCTGGTCCCCGCCCACCTGATTTCCTCATTGCCTTCACCTGCCTGCCTGCTCACCTGCATCCCATCTCCTCGTCTCCCCAGCCCTATATCTTCCCTGCGTCTGTTGCTAGTTCGTTTCAGTCTGTTTCACCTGTCTCGTCCCTGCGGTTTGTTCTTCGTGAGTATTGCTACATTGCCGATCCTGCCTGTTTCCCGACCACGATTTCTGCCTGCCGTTTGGATCTGATCACTGCCACTCACCTGCCTGGTTCCGGACCCTGTTCTCCCTGACTCCCGAATTTGGATTTGCCCCCGGACTGCTTCTGTGTTTCGAACCCTGCCTGTCTCTGGATTTACGAACTGCCTGTCCCTTTCAATGAAGCACCTGGAACCGGAACATCCTGTGGTCCGCGTTTGTGTCCCGATCACCGGCGCTAACAGGTTGTCTCAGGTGGGACACACACACTTGCTTACGGTATTTATTAAAACAAGTGTTTCAATATGAGTTGTCTATTAAATTGTGAAAAGCAGAACAGTCCATTACTTGTGTTGCACCCTCAAAGAGTTGAACATGGCATTTGGATGGCAGGTTACTGGTTGGCGTAGGCATACCTCATACCTATACAGCACCAAGACTCGGGCCCTTTTTTCCTACAGAAAGAACTACAATATCCCTGAGGTCTGATTTAGTACAAACAATAATGTGTGTGCCATCCAACCTCATTACACCCATATCTCTCCCATGTTTGGCAAATAGCCACATATGTTCATTCATTGTAGCCAACCACAAGTTAATTAAAACATCAATAGCTGGTGTTATTCTGGCCCTTCAGAACAGACCTAACATCAGATTGCATACCTCACTGTAACTTTACTTTTGCTCTAAACCAGGATTGCAAGAATCCTCCTCTAAATGATGCATTAATGCACAAAACTATTTTTGCAAAGCTGTGTTCACTACAAGCTGTTTTGGCCACATTAGTGTTTGAACTAACCCTCCCCTCAATTTCACTTCTAAGAAATGGAACGTAATCTTTCATGCTGTACCCACAGTGAGTCTTGTTATTGATGTTCCATTTGAAGCATGTTTAGTGGTCACAGATAACTGCACAGGATGATAAATGATAGTGATGAAATGCCAGTAAGGACAAACTGTGGTTAAAAATTTAAAAACTGATGCTTTATCATGTGTATAGGGATTTACATGAGTGATTAAGAATTTCAAACCATAGCATGTAAGCTGAAAACTGGACACTCCTGCTCCAGTCAATGGCCTAATGTTTGCCTCAGTGCTGACCAGAGCATGTGAACAGAAAAATGAAACACACAGTATAAATAGATCACTCCAGTCCCTTAAAGATACCAAGAACCTTTTGGGAAAACATTTTGACAGTGTATCAAACTGCACTTTATTTATAGTGACTATTTCAGGTAGGTAGATGTAGAATATCAGCTCTAGACACATGCTGAACAAAGAGCGCCAAGTAAGGCATTACATTTAAGGCCCATGCCTTCTATTAGCGTTTTCCCCACACTAGTTCCCGCAGAACTAGACAATTAATTTGTAAAAGCGATACATGATCCCTTTACCTAATGCAGTTTAAGCCTCTAATGAAAAAAATAGTGGATTATTGTTCAGTAATATATGCTGTTTCATAAGATGATTATAGAACAGCATACTGTATGTTTTGCATTATGCAGTACACAGAGTATTTAATACTCTGAATATTCTAAACAAGTGTTTTTAGACGTTTCACATAATTGGTATATTTATTGGCATTTTTAGATATTTTACTTTACAGATAACTTTTACAGTGGCAATATAGAATACACGTTAATGAATAGCCTTATACAGTGTAAGTAGTGAAAAGCTATGGCACAATAACAATAGAATATTTGTCATTGTAATAGATGGTGGGGCATGTGGATATGAATGAAAAACATGTACATGATAACTTACAGGCAGCCAGCTTGGGTAACATACCACAGTTATTTTTGTCAGAGATGCTGTAATTGAAACATTTTCTTTTAAAAGTTGTATCTTCATGGGTTGCAGAATAAAGGTGACATTTTTACATAGAATAAAAAATAAAGCTACCAATACCTCGGTCACACATAAACCCATGTACAGAAGAAATGTCACAAATTGGATTGGAGCTCTTGCAGGCCACAGCTAGAGTCTATTAGAAAAGAGTGTATAGCAGCAAGATCCCTTACTAAACACATGTTCAAAAGATGGCATGGCAAAGAATTGCTGAAGTGCACATAATGTGTGCAGAGGAAGAGCCCCTCTTGAGTAAAGTGATTTTTGCTGAGTTGACTGACTGTAAAGTTAATATTTCCAGTTCCCTATGTTTGGAATACTTTCCACCTCATGATGTACACTTCAGATAAGTTCCAGCCTTTGAACCATATGAAAATAAAGGTGCAACAGAGAAACTTTAACAATCTGCTACTGACAGCAGTACAGAAGTGAAACCCTCTGCTCTGGATAACCTCTGAGCTGTGAGTCAGGTCTCGCTTTATTGGGACACAAAAGTGTTTTTCAGCTAAAGATTGCCACCTAGTGGCATTAGCTCATACATGTAGTCTACGGCAGATGATATAAGAAGGTGATCAAAAAGTGAGTTCACCCACACAAGTTTATTTTTGACAGTTGTACTCAGCTTCAGCCACTAATACCTCTTTTTTTAAGCTAATGCTGGGCCTCAGTCAATCAGGTAAAGTAGACAGATAGACATGCTAGATAGACTATGATTCATTGTCTTTGAAGTCTTACAAATTGCTCTGCACAACATTCCCACTTGCAAGTTCAGAAATAAAGACGGATTTTCAAAATGCATGCAGATGCAGATGTCTATCACTCCAGGAGTGTATTCATTGCAATGCAGTCCTCGCAGGCTTCCCTTCTCATGCTTTCATTTTTTCTCACATTTCTTCTCCCCCCTGCGGTAACCTTGCTACACAGACATGTGTGCCTCAAAGACCCTGATATTATGCATTGATATTTAGGCCACTAGTTACCCATTTCTACAATGGTGGTATATCTTAAGTCTGAAATCCGTCTTTGGCCATGATAATGGTTGGGCTAATATGTTCAGTTATGTACCGTTGGTTTGGAGATACTGATGAGGAACTGGTATGATGAGCTGTGGTAGCTGTGCACTGTGCATAATGTGGGCCAGCAAGGTCATTTATTTGTTTGAAGCTTCTGTAGGGTGATTAGTTGCTGTACTCATGTTGTGCAGCCTATTATGCATCTATCTTGCGTTCAAGGTTGCAGGTCACCAAAGTCTTGTTACCTGCATGATTCGCTTTGTGTTAGTGACTTAAAACTAGCCTTCCTCTCGCATATTCTCTGTCTGTTAGTGTCACAGCAGTCTGTTGTCTCTGTCACCCCTCACTATCCTACAGTGGTGTCTGTAATGTAGGCTCATATATGAGTTTGGCTAAAAACAGGTTCTCAAAGTGAGCCCCCACACCCCCCTCTCAGCTGATGTAAAAATGTGGAGACCCTAACCATGCTGAGCGAGGGCAAGTTTGTGGCAGGCAAAGGCAAATGATGAGCATGTTCCAAATGGTACATGTTATTGGATAAAAGGGCAAACCTCAGCTTTTAGTTGGCTGTAAGAGAAAGTGTGATTCCAGCTTTGGTCATCAGAACGTTCACACGGTGTGGCCGTTATGCTCTCTAAGGACAAAGCCAGAGCCTTGCTTAAATGGGAACCAAACAGTGACATGTTAAAGAGCAGGTCTTAATTCCAAGTGCTGAAAATGTATGCACCAATTAATGTAAAGGAAGAGGATAAAGATGATCAGTACAGACAGTTACTGCTGGATGTCACAAAGCTGACATGGCCTTGATAACTGGTGACTTGGATGCCAAAGTTGGGTAGTATGAACCTTGAGAAAGTGACGAGGACCCATGGCAATGAAATCAACCACTGTGAATAGCTTATTGACTTCTCTGTGAGCAACAGCTGCGTCATTGACAGCACTATATTCCCATATAAGAATGTACAAAAGCTAACCCTGAAATTGCCTAATGCTAGGATGACTGACCACATTATCAATGATGCAGGTCTATCTAACATGTTGAAGCTTACCATGGTGCTGATACCCACAATTATCATCACCTAATTGCAGATACCATCAAGCTTAAAGACTGTAGGGACAGTACAGGAAGTATATTGACATTAAAAAGCTGAAATGTCCAAATAAGTACAACTACTTTGTTCGCTAGATGAGAAACTGTGCCAGTGCACTGGCTGCCCCAGCTGAAGACATAGATGAAGACATAAATAGTAAATGGGGTAAAATCAAAATTACTTACTTTGAGGGAGCAAAGAAGGTTCTGGGCTACTGACAGATGAAAAACAAAGAATGGTTCATATGGGGCACACAACAGAGAAAAGGGGTAAGAAGTGAAAGAGAAGCTACAGAGCACAAAATCAGCAAGGTAACTGGACTAGACCCATATATCATAAAAGAACAAGGATAATGAGGTGAAGAGGAGTGCGTGCAAGGAGGGCCTTTCTTGAGGATTTAGCCAGCAGGGCTGAGCAGGCTGCAGCTAGGGGAAGCATGACCGCTAATGACGAGGACAGAAACCCATTAAATGTGAACAAACAGCAACATGGGTTTAACCCTGATCCAGAAGAATCGGCAAACCCTCCGGCAGTGAACAAAGTCCTCAAAGTCAAGAGCCCTCTTCACAACAGCAATGCTGAATCTTTTCTGCTGTTTGGATAAGCAGATACTGAAGAAGGTAAAATCCCATCACACTGGGTGTCTTACGAGAATCTGTCCCATCTCCTCACCCAATTTAAATATCCAGCAATGACCTCTGTAAAAAGATATGACATGAGAGTGTCATCCAAGAGATCAAAAGCCAATATGTCCGATGGCTTGGCAACGTACTGAGAATGGGTCAGGACTGCACAGTACCTGGCCGAGGACAGGACCAAATAGACTGTGGCCAAACGGGACTAAGAGGATTAAGAAAGCAAGTCTGTTGTCTTAATCGAATATGTGGCTAGCCAGATAGCTAACTTAAATAGCTAGCCAGATTTAGAGTTTTAACAGTGGCTGATGAGCCATTTCTATCTAAGTAGGAACCAAATACCTTCAACATTTGGGATGGGAAATGCAATTTATGTTGACAGGAGAGAAAAGGTAGATTTGTCATCTCTTTCACATGATTATCAAAGAATTAAGAATTACACAATATCTCTAAGTAAAATAAAAAATATTTCCTCCTTGAATAGTGCACTAAATATGACGAAAGTCAATGAACTAAAGTGCGCAGATTATTCACACTGTTCGGTAAATACAGATAATATATAATAAATACATTTTCTCCAGCTCCTCTTGAGTTCACTGAAGGAAACCAAGAGAATCAGAAAGGCAACACAACAAGAAAGAAGATCTGTTGGCTCACCCTCCGGCCTCTTAAATTCAATTTAAAATCAAGACTTTGTGTTTAAAAACAATGTCTGTCTATGAATGTAAATGTATATTGTATTGTATTGCATTGTGAAACAGTGACTGCCTGTATTGTTAAGCCAATTGGGCACAACAAGAGAGGCACTGTGCAGCTGACACAAGTGACTCCTTGTGAAATGCTGCACAATTTGATCCCTTTTATCTCAGTAACTTGGAATACAGAGCCTAAACTTCAGTTTTGTTTATATGAATGATTGAGGGTTTGGTAACAATTTAAGTGGGTTTTCGACCAAAGGGCATGAGGCACTAGTTAATATGAAATGGAACGACCCTGTGTGGATTGTTCATATGTATGGTAGATATGGTTTATATATTGTTTGTATATAATTGGGTACTGTGTCAGAGCAGCCTCATGCATGTCAAGCAAAGGAAAAGCACACCATACAAAATTTGGGATAAAGGATGAAGACGCAGGCAATAATTTCAGCCCACACAATTTCAAACCCTGTATTGTCATACTTTTATTATGCTGTTTGGAGAGTGCAGAAAACTTATTTTTTGCTTTATTATTTGCACAGTTCAATATTTGGTTGAGTGGTTTCAGTGTGTAGCTCACGTCAGCATACTTAACAATGTTTTAATACAGGAGTGTTATTATGTTTACTTCCCTTCACCTACAAAGCTGTTTAATATTTGAACTGATATTCACAGATCTATATAATGAGCCTGGACCTACGCACTTACTAATGACCCATGAAATATTATACTGTTGCGCAGCATGTAACAACCGAGGCACATCCTTCTTCCTAGGAGAAAAAAGACCAAGAAACACTTTAACACACACATCTAAAAACAGTACTCTAAAGATGCCAGTACCTGTTGAACAATTGAATGTGAATGCAACTGAAGATTAATAAGAACAAATACACGCATGCATGATTTGAGACCTAATCAAGTCAACAACACATCCATAGTCCAGCCTCCAACATATCAAACGGCATGAAGGCACATCGGTTATTTTATGTTTTTCTTTCTTAGTTTTTACCAGATTGACTTTCATAGACAGATGAATTAATATTGTCAGTATATATACAGTATCTTGGCTACAGTAACCTACTCCATACAGGTTTGCTAAGTATACAGTGCCATGCAAAGTTTGGGCACCCCTGGTCAAAATTTGTTACTGTGAATAGTTAAGTGAGTAGAAGATGAACTGATCTCCAAAAGGCATAAAGTTAAAGATGAAACATTCTTTTCAACATTTTAAGCAAGATTAGTGTATTATTTTTGTGTTGTATTTAGATTGGAAAAAAGGAAAGGAGCACCATGCAAATGTTTGGGCACCCCAAGAGATTTGAGCTCTCAGATAACTTTTATCAAGGTCTCAGACCTTAATTAGCTTGTTAGGGCTATGGCTTGTTCACAATCATTGCTAGGAAAGTCCAGGTGATGCAAATTTCAAAGCTTTATAAATACTCTGACTCCTCAAACCTTGTCCCAACAATCAGCAGCCATGGGCTCCTCTAAGCAGCTGCCTAGCACTCTGAAAATTAAAATAATTGATGCCCACAAAGCAGGAGAAGACTATGAGAAGATAGCAAAGCGTTTTCAGGTAGCCGTTTCCCGAGTTCGTAATATGTAATTAAGAAATGGCAGTTAACAGGAAAGGTGGAGGTCAAGTTGGGGTCTGGAAGACCAATAAAACTTTCAGAGAGAACTGCTTGTAGGATTGCTAGAAAGGCAAATCAAAACCATGTTTGACTGCAAAAGACCTTCAGGAAGATTTAGCAGACTCTGGAGTGGTTGCGCACTGTTCTACTGTGCAGCGACACCTTCACAAAAATGACCTTCATGGAAGAGTCATCAGAAGAAAACCTTTCCTGCGACCTCACCACAAAATTCAGTGTCAGAAGTTTGCAAAGGAACATCTAAACAAACCTGATGCATTTTGGAAACAAGTCCTGTGGACTGATGAAGTTAAAATAGAACTTTTTGGACGCAGTGAGCTAAGGTATGTTTGGAGGAAAAAGGGTGCAGAATTTCATGAAAAGAATACCTCTCTAACTGTTAAGCACGGGGGTGGATTGATCATGCTTTGGGCTTGTGTTGCAGCCAGTGGCATGGGGAACATTTCACTGGTAGAGGGAAGAATGGATTCAATTAAATACAAGCAAATTTAGGAAGCAAACATCACACCGTCTGTAAAAAAGCTGAAGATGAAAAGAGGATGGCTTCTACAACAGGATAATGATCCTAAACACAGCTCAAAATCCACAATGGACTACCTCAAGTGGCACAAGCTGAAGGTTTTGCCATGGCTCTCACAGTCCCCCGACCTAAACATCATCGAAAAAACTTTTGCTTTGGGCCCTTTCCCTTTTTTGTTATTTTGAAACTGTAAAAGATGGAAATAAAAAGTAATCTTGCTTAAAAAAAGGCATGTAGCCTACCTTGCATTCTTATTGCCCCTCATTGCCCTTCTGTGTTCTGCATTTAACAATAAACAAGTATTTAATTTGTTTTAAAACTGTGCCATCTTTGTCATTTAAAAAGCAACAATATACCTAGCCTAATAATAGCCTGATGCTGATTTATATAGCACTAAAATCAACAAACCAAAAAAATGGCGATAATACTGCATATTGCACTGTTGAGCCACCCTAAATCACCACAGGGGAAATTCCTTCACCGCGACAGCCCTACCTGTACCTAAATTGCTTCTAAATTTAGAGGGGTTAGTGGATGTGGCCATTCATGCTGCCATATTTGTAGAGGTGGACACCCCAGCTTCAGAAAGTAGGCCTAAAAGTCCTGCCACGTATTTGTTCCACCCATGCACTACACCAGCTGAATTTAATTAGCACAACTCTTCAGCCAGGTAAAGGAGCTAATTAGTGAAATCACCTTCCTTAGTGAATGGCTAGAATAAATACAAGGTAGGACTTTTACTTTCTGAAGCCGGGGTGTCCACCTCTGCATATTTGAACTCTACTGATCTCACCTTTTTCTCTGGTACAGTCATCTCACCACAGACACTTTCCTCCAGAATCTGAAAGCAGGTTATTATACCAGTAAGTTATTGATATTACTGTATATTTCTTAATGATAATTTAATCAATTTAATCACCAAGCCTTTGGTCAGCTGTTATGAGAGTATTTACCTGCTTCCTTTCTGTATAGGTGATATTAGGAATTTGCAGAACCCAGATCAGTTTAGTCAGCGCTGATTCTATGGTGATGTCATGGCCTGACACCACACCTGCTTCTTTCAGCCACTAAGAGAAAGATGAGAACGAGTAGAAAACATGTAACACTAGTGTAAAATGTCACAGGAAAAAACGAACTGACTTCAGATCAGTTACAAAGTGTTATTCAGTAACAAACAGCAGCAAAGGTTGAAAGCAGGAGGTTACCGAAGTGGAAATGTTCAAATCTTTCACAGGCATAAGGTCATACCGATGACACACCGTAGATGGGCTCCACCACGCCCTTTAAAGCCTGGCAGCAGTTCAGGAACAATACTTCTCTTTTCTTGGCTTCAATTATGGCAGATCTAAGCCACTCAAAATCAGGGATATTTCCAGCACCAAAGGAAACCAGAACCACACCTTTAACTCCCGTTAAAGCACTGCGGACCTGCAAAACACAGGACCTTTTACCTGGCAAACTTTGAATTGCGTATCTACAAAAAAAAAAAAAACGCAAACTGCAAATGCAGTGCAGCATGCAAAGGAAACCATACACACACACACACACACACACACACACACAGATACAGGGTTTTGTTATGTAAGTGCATGTATGTATTTTACACTCATAGTATAAATATACCATGATAATGTTGTGGAAGGCATAACTGATGATTGAAATATGATTGATACGATTTTTCCAAAACCCTGTAAAAATTTCTGCTGGTGTAGAAAGCATCTAAGTCATTGAAATATGACAGAATTGACAATTTAAACATATGCACACGAACAGTATAAAGGGTTTTGGCACTTACAAATTCCGACTGTATTCCTGGATGTAGGTACACCAAGTGTGTTTTTGTGTCCTTGAGGTCAAAAGATCTTATATACAACGGCTTAAGATCTCTGATATATTGATTGTTCACTGTTGAGACATTAATAATGAGGTACAATATGTTCATATTGATATACAGTCAATGCATGTTTTGACACAAGGATATGCATAATGGAGCCAAAGTCTATTTCAATGCAATGCAAGGTTTCCCAACAAAATTGACTGGTTGGAGGACTCTCACTGAAAAACTGTGGCTTCCAGTAACATTAGATATTATTTGTTCAAATTTACCAGATTTAAGCATCAGTTAACCATTAGTGTGTCTTAGCATTATGTAAAGATATACAGCAATATGTTACTATGTTACAGTGTGAGAGTGTGCTTCCATACAGCTTGTGCACAAAAACATACTCACCTCTAATGTCAACCTCCATTTCCACCAACAGGTTGCATCTGGGGCTGTTGAATGCCTCAAAGGCCATGCTATCAACTTTGGTAACTCTGTTCCCCTGAAATAGTTTCTTGCCAAAATACAAACCAACCTATCCATGAAACAAGTAGAAAAAAAATTTTTTAATAACCACAACTTCTCTAAAAATCTAACAGGAGGTATGAGTATAACTCATTTATACTTCATCAATTGTGATATTTTACATTGCCATATGACAGCCAGTTTATGTGTACAAACAGTCAATAATAATCTATACTGAGTACTTATCAGACCGTGGTTACTGAATGTGATACTAAAATATCTGTCACATGGTATTGCTGTGTATTCACGTCTTGTTACAATTCAGAAATCAAACAGAACAATGCAGGAATACGGATAACACAAAAATACTGTCTGGAAAAAAGGCCACTCTCTCACCTGTTGGAGCGGTGCACAGTCTGCATAGCAGCCAGCAATGAGCAGAGATCCCAGTATATTCTCTACTGCATCGCTGCGTGGCTTAAAGAGTGTCCTCTGAATGTGAACAGGGACGAGATCGGACAGATGTAAGAACAAGGGACAAGCAAATGACCACCACAATGTGAGATGCAAGGTCAGCCCTTTTGCAACCAACTGGCTATTCACTTAACATGATCCTATAGTTTGAAATATAGCCTTATCTTATCTGTATCACGTGGACATTGAGTGGGAATGAATCCGTTAGCTGTGGCAAATGCAAAGAAGAGGCAGAATGCAATGCCCATGTTTAGTTATTCAGTCCCCTGGTCTACAGTTTCAAAACCGAGACAAAGTGCAGGTGTAACAACTATATTTGTGTACATTTCCCGAAGAAAATGCGATGTGTGGTTGCCTGTTTGCATTATTGACCACACAAGTGAATTTGTGTGCATTGGAATCTCCCTCACCCCTCCCTCTGTGTCTGGCGCTGGAGCAGTAATAATTGTAATAATAATTATAATTATCATAATTCAAAAACCGTTAATCACGGCACTAAACTGAAGACATTGCAAAAATCTGCAGTGGTTTTCCTCTACTCTGATGTATAATTTTTGTGTGTAGAGCCAGACAAATAGCAATTTTTAAAAAAAGTATTCTCAGATGAAGAAGTGACATCCTCCAGCTGTTTTTCGCCTATAGTTTCGAATGAGGGTAAAATTAGAGTGATTTTTCTCAAAAACCATCATCACAGCACTGAACCGAAGACATTGTGAGTTTTTTTTTTTTTTTCTTCAAACGCGGAAGTAAAATTGCAAATTTGTGTGCATTGGGCTTGCCGCCGCCCCCCATGTCTCACGCTGGAGACAGAGACAGAGCAGAAATTTGACACAAGCTGATTGGATCACTGATTGGCTTTGTTGCAACAATTTAATTATCAACTGTTAAACTGGGCAGAGTGAGTGGATACTAAAGACCGAACAAAGGCTCATAACTCAAAAAACCGTTCATCACGGCCCTAAACCAAAGACATTATGAGAATCTGCATAGGTGTTCCTCTATTTTGATGTATAATATATCTAGTATCTGCAGTACTGCAGTACTTCTACTTGAGTAGGATTTCCCTCTACCAGCAACATTTGTTAATGACAGTTCTGTTGATATTATTTTCATTGCTATTATTACCTGTGCTCCTGTCAGTACAACCGGTTTCCTAATTTTTCCATGCAGAAGGAAAGACAGGGCTGAAGAGGTGTAGGCCATTGTGTCTGTTCCATGTAGGATGACAAAACCATCATATTTCTTATCCTGGAGAGATTGAAAAAAAAATGTAAAATAAAATAAAAAATTAAATGGATTAAGAAACACAATGATCAAATCATGAAGAGAGCTTTCACCACCATACAGAGCTGGAGTGTGACCCTCATATACTCGTTGAGCTGCTACATTAAATACATTGCTTTAGTACTTTGGAACAAACAAATTAACAGTACACTAAGACCCCTTTCATTGATTGCCAACCGAGGGCAATAGTGTTTCACTCTTTACCTCTGTCAGAATTTTGTTGGCAATGTCACTCCAATCTTGGGGCAACATCTTAGAGGAGTCAATAGGCTCCAGGACCTCTTCAATGTGATAAAGTACTTTGATGTTTCCAGGACAATCATCTGTTGCCTCCTTACTGAAGGAAGGCAGAAAGACTATTTTACTCATGTGATAACACAATTACATTAACTCTGACGTTTTTAGGACAGTCACTTGTTGCCTTCTTACTAAGTGGAGAGGGAAAGAATATTTCACTTATGTGATGATGCTATGAACTGCAATACTCACCACTAGCTATTTTCCACTCTGGGACACTTTAGAGTTTTGGCTTCTAGGACTGTGCTGTCTAATACCATCCAAAATTATTGCATGTTTCTGCATTTTCATAAATGTTGACCTGAAATGAATGAATGAATCAGTTCCTCTGACCTCTAATTTTGTGCGTAATGTGAACCATACGTTAATCATTGAACAACCTGATAAGAGCAAACCCCGTTTTCATATGACAATCACAGGATACAGGTTATTGAATATGTATTGTATTTGTTGCTAAATTCACATGGCCATATTTTCTTTTGTGAAGGGTACAGGGATGTTTTAGTGATATGACGTGTTATATGTTTAATAGGCTAAAAATTCTATTTTTTTGTATTTTTGACACAAAAGCTATGCAATCATTTAACATTTCTCCGCTGAGTTTCTACAAGGTTTTGCCCACAGTGACGGCAGAGTTTTGTGAAGGATTTGAAATCACAAGTGCAAATGCTCCTATATTTGATATTATACTCACGGCAGCACAAACCAGCCATCTTTCTCGGCTTTATACAGCTCAGGGTGTCTGCGAATCTCATTGGTGAAGTCCCCTCGTTTCCCTGGGATCAGTTCCCCTGTAACACATTGTTGTTGTCATGGTAATGTTACTGTTTGTAATTTATTAGAATAGTGAGCACATTGTAGGTGATCTGAAAGGTTTTATAGTTACCTGCAGCATGTTGCAGCAAGTATGTATTTGCCTTCTCCAGGTGAACAATACTTATGTATTCTAAAAACCTATTCCCACAACCAGATTTTTATGTCAGGGCACAGACAAGGACTCAAGCACAGACCACGAGAGCTCCAGTTCCCAAGTGCCTTTATTAAGGACGCAGGGCAGAATCGTAACCACAAAACATGCAGGGTAGAGACCAGGCGGGCAGTCTGAACGCAGTCAGGAATCAAAGCCGGGGACAGGCAGGGTCAAACCAGGGAACAGCGATCAGGCAGATAACAGGGCGGGAACGAGACAGGCACAAACACACTGCAACAAACTGGCAACAAGACAGAGACAAGCAGGGTAGATATAGGGCTACACAACAGCTAGGGGGCGGGAACACTGACATTTTATCAGAACAATACATATAGAGTACATTGCTCATGTGTGCTGCCCACGATTCAAATTCAAAGCGGTATAGTCTGAAATATAGTGGTCTGTATCCCATCCTCAACAATAATAATGTCCTTGTATAAAAAAAGTAAATGAATAAATACTATAATTTCGAATACAATATTTATTCATGATTCATTACAATGTTTGTACAATTTATACAATGATTGTTGATTTATTACAATATTTATGCAATGGTTGTTTAACTTAATATGAATTAAATAGCATATTAAGTTAAACAATATTTAAATTGAAATATTAATTTAAATCTAATATAAATTTAAATCTAAGTTTATAAATGAATGGTGGAATTTAAATGTAAAAATATTCAAAAGTTTTGGGTTAAAAAGCTGATTAGGATTTTTAATTGATCAGATATTACATACAGGATCACTATGGTGCCTGGAGGTGTGTTTTTGTTGTTTGTTTCATTGTCTGCTAACTCTGCAGTTTGGAAGTTTTCAGAACCATGGACAGCGACAGACACTTACACATTTGAGGCAGATTGCTAATAAACCCAGAATGTTTATGGGTTTATGGGTTTGTTGGGATCTGTAATTTCTGGTGATCCTAATTAGTACTCAAGGTCTGTCCCAGTTAAACGTGCACCGTACGGCGTGCCGTGCAATCATATAGGGCGGCGGTACATTGTGGAGGTGGAGTTGCTGTAGCAGTCGGTGACGTACAGAGTATTACCTTTAGCTGGTATTAACGTCTGACATTCATATGTAGCCTATGTTTTTTCCTCCTAAATGCAACCCTACTTTAGATTCGAGAGTTATATAATAGACTCGTCTCGTAGACCCGTTTTAAAGTTATAACATTTAAAACGCCTCGTAGCTATGTTAACTTATGCTAGCCTGTTTTTGCAAGGGCCTCGTTCCCACGCTCAAACTCCATCGCTGTGACATTAACAGTTTCGCAGAATACCTCACAACCCGTTTAACACCCCCCTCCAGCACCATATGCATTTGCCATATTGTATTAGATACCGTCAAGGAGGGGCGTTACAAACCTTCATATTCTCATTTTAAGCATAAAACTCCACCTAAACCATCCTTCGCTCTTTCACTTGGTACTTGGACCTTGAAAAGGATGGTACCGAAAACGCCGTTATTCGCCGTTATTTCCCCCACAAAACAGTTGAGAACAACAAACCCTTTCTCGGTCTTTTCGCGGCTTTTAACGCTTTCTCTGTTTTTTGCATTTTAAAATTTTACCTATTGCATTTCTTTCATTGACTTTGTATTTTTTATTTTACATAGTTTCTTTTAACTATTCTCTCTAGCATCCTACATGTCATTGCCTCATTACTGCTTTGTCTCAGTTTGTGAGCAGTAGCGGCGGGTGAGCTGGAAACAGGGGAAGCCCGAACGCTACCTTTAAATCTATCATTAGGCTGCTTTCAACCTGTTACCCTTTATCCTCCTTGATTAACAAAAAAACAAATAATTCACAGAATAACCGACACCAATCGCGCAATTAGACAATGATTATGCTCGCGAAAAAGCGCAGATTGTCTGTAGTTTCTGTGCTTGAGAAAGGTGCAACGTGAGATTGTTTAATTAACAAGGATGGCATTTATCGATTTAAATTACGTTAAATGCTCATGACACATCACAGCTTTTGTGAGGTCTGTGTTCTAAACGTTGTTTATTGCACTCAACCTAACCTAAACGTTTATTCTCAGTGATTTAAATCGATTTAACTAGCCTAAATTTAGCGCCGTTTTGTAATTTGAATTTTGTAACACAGGAAAGCTATAGTGTGAAACATTTAAGAGAAAGCTTTGGGATTATTTGCCTCTTAATTATTCAGATTGCTATCCCTGTTTCCAGCTCACCCGCCGCCACTGTTTGTGAGACGGCTGTGAGAGAAGCACGGCGCTGCTCATTCACGAGCGGCGTACCAACTGCATGCAGAGGAAATGCATGAACACATAGCAGTAGATTTACTTAAGGTGCGTTTGTGGAGAGGGTTCGCATTCCACTGAAACATCCGTGCAGTTGTGGTATTTAATGTAGTGTGAATTACTTACATCAGTGATTGTATTCATCTAATTCCTTGTCCCCCCCCCCCCCCCCACACACACACACACACACACACACACACACACACACACTCATACTCAGAAACACATAACTACATCACTTCAATAAAGCCCCGAACTGGATACGTCATTCCTGTGTTTTGACCGACACACCACTGCAACAGCAACATTATCCTGAATCCAGGGTACAAGTTAAACTGCCCTCTCGGTTTCACAGACCTTTTAAATCAAATTAAATTAAAAAATGACTCACCACCACTCAGTACCATACCAACAGTGCCACCAGTGTAGTAAACAAACACCTTCCTTTCCATGCTGAAACCAAAGGTCTGTCTGCCAATGTCTGCAGTGCCTCTCCGTTTTATTGGTACTCTTTCACTTTCTCTTTCTTGTAAATCTTGTAGATTTTCTAACCATTGTAATGGACCTAAATGAGAATTCAACTCAAGACAATAAACAATAGAAAATTACCAAAGTATGAGTGAAAACTCAAGAGCCCTTCTGTTCTCTGATTGTAGTTGTGGTTAGTTCTCTTTTTAAAAATACAGAGCAAAACAAGGTTATGCGCACCATGGCAACATATGTCAGGTATTTTAGCACTTGTATTTACTTTAATTGTAAATGTAGTTTAAATATAAATGTAAATGCAGATGTAATTGCAGGGCTGTATTTGGGTAACTAACAAATACTTTACCAATCAGTGTCTATTGCATTGTGTCTAGATCTGTATGCTGCATCCTTATACATCAGAGATAGGCTTTTTGAATAAAGAACAGAGCACTTTCACTCTCTCTCCTGCTCTGTCACCAGGGATTGTCAGATCAGTATTGTTTAGGACGGTGAAGGACGTCCTCAACAGGTTTGACATTCTGCTGTGTATGATGGGGTGTCTGGTTTTGTCCACAACTTAGAGGAGATGACATACCCTGGCCCCCCTGTAGTGAGTATGCCAATAAAGAATGGGGGGTTGGGCACAAAATATGTGGAACGAGGCCCAACTCTTTCTTCTATGTCCTGGCAAAAGCCCGGAGGTCAATCTACAGTATTTTTGGTAAGGATTCTGTACATTTGTTCCATAGTCTGTTTTACCAAGTTTTGTCAGAGATGAGGGAATGGACCATGGTTTATCCCCATCATGCCAGTAGTGCCAATGAGAAACTTGAGATTCCACTTGTACTGGTTAGCATAATTGGTGGTTCTCAGCTGCTCACCATATGGAATTAGACCTAGCTGAACTACAGTGGTAACCTTTGGGCACGTTTTGTTGAGGTCTGTACAGTTTTTATTACTTACTGAATGCAAGTAATGGGACAGGTCCCATGCAGTCAAATCGGGCACTCCTCTAGCACAACCATGTTGGTCCAAGCCAAGCAGAACTGCCCCATGTGTGTGTGAATGTGTCCCCATTCCTTGTTACCACCATGCACAGGGCTCACCTGTGGCAGTTCTTGCAGGCAGGCTCTACTGTGCATTCCCTGCCATACCCTCAGTGCTCACTTCTTCTATCTCTGCCATCTCACACTCCTCTAATGCTGCTCCTCTATCAGCTTCATCTGTCCATGCATTTCCCTGTCTGTCTTACTGTGACCTTTAATCTGTACAACTGCAGCTTCCTCTGGCTCTCTCGGTGTTGTCAGTAGTTCCTTAATAAGATCCAGGTGCTGTATCTCCTCTACCCCATAAGCCATTACTCTCCTCCTGTCCTACTCTCAAATGGAGTCATGTAATGCACCTAAGCATAACTTCACCTGTGACATGTTTGCTGCACAGATACTGACTGGACTTGATAGTCAAACAACTAATTTTGTTTGTGAGCATCAGATGAAGTGAATGCCACTAGCCCTTATGTATACAGCCTAGTGGCAGAATCCCTCAGCCACCCACAGCTAGTACAGGTTAATATGACCCACTGGTGTGCTGCCTCTGTGTTCACTGATACTCACAGAATCCTTGCGTCAGCATTTCGAGAATTGCTCTGTCATTACAGCTTGTATATAGCGGTTCAACACAGCCAATGGTTATTTTTCCCCACTACAAGTCACACATTGGACTGCAGTAGATTTAGCACTAGTTGGAGGATGTGTTATTGTTATATCCAGCCATAAGAGTTTTTAATAGTTTAATTAAACCTTTTAATAACAACCGTCTACATATTAGTTCTGTATTCCACTACTATACACAGTGTCATTCTTGCAGACAGCATGCTAGGGGCTAGCTTCAAAGCTTGCCACTGTAAACATTTATCAGGCCAACAGTCTTGCACACGTGGAATGAATTTTAGCCCATTAATTAATTTTATTAGAATGGTGAAATTCTCTGCAACACCACGACTCTTGCATGGAGCAATTTGAAATGTTTGTCTACACATGTACTTTACTCTAGCACCAGCGGTTGCATCAGGTGTGTAAAGTTGGCTCTCTCATCCTAAACCAGCCATGGAAAGCTCAATTATTGTAAATGTTATTATGGATTTATGAAAACATGGACTTGATGTTCACATTTAATTTAATCTGATCCAAACTGAGGTTTTTTATTGTTAAAGTACAGGTTCACTGTAGTTGTTTGGAAAAACAATATTTTTTAAAGATGTTATTTTACATTTGATTATTTAGTTTATTTCTTCTCATATTCCTGTGTGTTTACTTAATACAGAAAAAGACCATTTTTACCCTTTTGAATCACACTGAAATACAACTGACAAATTATAGAGGGGCACGCTGACAGGAAAATGGCAGGATGTTCAGTAATTGTACACACAACCAATACACCAGCATTGATGCAGCTCTTACCCTGTTGAAGCAGCAGGACCCCCCCACCCCATTCAGACGCTACATTGCTTTCACTTTTTCGTTTTCTCACTTTCCATTTCTTATACTCTTGGGATGCTTTGCATTTCCCACAACACTACCTCAGAGCTTTACTGATCTATAATGCTTTTAAAGCTGGCCTTGGGTTTAGCATGGGATCAGAAACACTGGGATATGAAGCATGATGTTAATTTAGTTAATTTGTTCTCATTTTTCGTGTGTGTGCTTACACAATGCATTAAAAAGAGAATTTTTACCTTCTTTGCATCACACTTAAATACCACCAGGAAACTTCAGAGGTGCACACTAGCAGGATAATAACAGGATATTCAATAATTGTTCACACAACCGATACACCAGCATTGAGACAGCCCACGTCCTGTTGAAATAACAGCAGGACCCACTCCCATCCATCAGACAGTACATTGCTTTCACTTTTCATTTCATTGTAAGGACGAAACATTCTTTTTTTTTTTAGAAATGTTGACCTGTAAACAGTGTTCTGAGAGTCATGTTTTTGCATTCTAATACCGAAAGAGAAAGCAACCCATGGCCTGGTGGCATAAGATACTGGATTCTCATTCACATGCTCTCATTAGTTGTTTTTTTTTTAAGAAAAACCCTCACAATTAAGTGCTGTTGAATGATATCCCCAGCTTCCCCGTGTTATAAAATAAACTGGCAGACACTGACAGAGTTAAAAATTTAAAACAATACAAAACATGCACACCACACAGTTCAGATGGCTCTCAACAAAGCTTGCAAAGATTACAATGTCGTCTTATATAGAATATACTCAAGGTCCTTTCAGGCTTGCCCAAAGTTGCTCATTATATGAATAGATAAAGGCACTATTTTCCCTTAGAGAAGGTACACCCAGTAATCTTCCCATCCTTGAACAAACTACTTATCACATTCCTTAAGCCTAGCATTCTGCAGTTCACTGAAATAATGTTTCACTGTACAGACACAACAGAACTGATTGTTCTGATTCTGATTCTCAAAAATGCACAAAGGCCATGCAAACACAAATGTGGTAACTTAAAATAAGTCTAAATAAAACACGTACTCAGTGCATGAAATATGTGTGGAATCGCACAGTACGGCATTATTTTTCACATGTGGAACATCGACTCTTCTACTTTTGTGAGTTTACAGGTCACCAATGACTACACAATTTTGTTAGATACAGTCTGTAACACACTTCCTTCTCGTAATTGCAATTCCTCAGACAACTGAAATACTGTGTCCTCAACTGGTGTGTAGGAGACTAACAAACACATTAGTATCCAAGCATCTGCACTCGTAGGCATTTCACCAAGACAAAAGTATCCTTCTGAATCAAACCCAGAGAAAAGAACAATAAAAAATTCTACTCTCTCACTTATCTTATAAATCAGTCTATCCAGAGCTTTATGTTGGTACTGTGACCTGCACAACTCTCCTGCGGTGTCTGTTGACACTTGTGTGGCTTGTCCCAACAGAATCTGTCTGGTGGTGCTGGAGTTGGCAGGTTACAAGTTTTTTGAACATAAACAGAGTCATGTGGACCGAAATGTCTCTCTTTTGCATGTTGGTTATGCCCCTCTCTCTCTGCATATCCTGTCTCCCTCCAACTCTAGCCTTGATGCCCGGCTGCAGAGGATCCAGATGCAACTTTAGTTCCATTTATTCAGATGCAGTTCAGATGAGCCATTAGCCAGGGCAATGTGTCTGTTGTTAAAGATATTTAGAGGAATTATGTATCATGTTTCTATAGTCAAAAGTTATCATAGAGCTAATAGATTCTCTGTGTTGCAGGTTCATTGGAGAAAAACATTCACCCATGCCAAAGGCGGTAATACTCTGAATATGCAGGCACCCACTGCTTTCCAACACTGCTAGTGCTGTTGGTGGGCTGGCGTCACAGGCCCAGGCTTCAGATGCGTGCTGCCTAAGAGCAGTAGGGTGGTCAGTAAGTGGATGCACAATTTCTGATTCCGACTTGGGCTTGTTTGTTTTTGCTCCATTTCCAATATGAATGGGGACTGGTATGATGAGCAAGCCTCAATCTATCTTTCTTTAGAACATCGTAGTATGCTCCTACCTCCTACATGAAATACAGGGCAAAAATGTATAGCTTATTATTTATATATTTAGAAAGCAGATGGTACTAGACGATGTTTACTGGTTTTAGATGATATATAATGTTCATTTAAACAGCAACTAGTGGTTGAGTGAATCTACAAATCAATAACTAGTGCGTGTGCAATCAGTTCCCCATGTGTTTAGATATTGTGTTTAGTCCCTTGAATGTACTATCCAATTTATCTGCCATGGTTAAGGACGATCATCCATTTAAAGTACAATTTACAGTGAGAAGGTGGGTTGATCATGTCAGGTGCTTGTGCACCCTATCAGACATCCTTGTGGAGTTCAAGCCAATGAGAGGTGCACAGCATTTGGGATAAAGGACAGAGGCACAAACATTCATTCCAGCCCACAAAATGTCTAAGCCCTTAATTCCAGACATTTATTATGTTCCTCTGACAGCTATGGTCTTGTCACTTGTGGCATTCTATATGATTGCTATGTAACAGAATTTACACCAAAGTACATTAGCTAAGCTATTATGTTCTTAGGACAGCTACAGATATTTTTGCACTTGCCAAGTTCCAGTCTGCTTTCAAAGCATAGCTGAGCTCAACACACCCCTCTGACAACAGCCCAAACTTATTCACTCTTTAGCAAGAGAATGTTATGGAGACATAATATCCAAGGGGGAAGGGAAGAGAGCCCCAATGTCTGCCAGCACTTGTAACACCAACCACTTATCCTATATACCTTTTCTGACTTCATTTTGCTTGCTTTCATCTTTACCATATAAAGGGCTAAAGTTTGGTGCTTTTAAAACTGTTTTGTGCTGAACTCCCTTTTTTACTGTCCTTCTTTGTTGCAGAGATCATGTCCTACTAGCAATATGGCAGCATTTCTGAATGATACACATGAACACATTTATTTTGTAATATGAGAAAATCATGGTCTTTTCAAAAGCAAAAGCAGAGTAAATATATTTTTCTCTTCTTCCCTAAAGCTGCTTAACATTTGAACTCTTATATACTTTACTGAAATCAGCATAATGAATCTGGGCCTATGAGCCTGGAAATTATCCATGAAGTTTTCATATTACATTGCAGTGCAAAAGGACATCTGATCTGGGGCATCATTCCAAGCTTCCCTCATCCCTAGAAGAAAAAGATCAATACACATGTAAATATGACAGCCCAGGGAGGATTTAAACCACTGGCCCATCACACTTTCCATGAAAAAATGAAGACAGAACCTCAAACAGGCAGAGCTTTACAGTAAACAGCTGTTTGCACTTTATTTAGTGCAAAGATGCCCAAGACTTCTGAAATGGAAATACAAATAAGGATTACAAACGAACAAAAATATAAGTACAGATGGTCCCCGACTTATGATGGTTCGACTATTTTCAATTTTTCAACTTTACGATGGTGCGAAAGCAATATGCATTCAGTAGAAACTGTATTTCGAATTTTGAATTCTCATCTTTTCCCAGGCTAGAACGAATGATACACGAATCGGGATACTCTCTCGCAATGCTGGGCAGTGAGCGGCAGCTCCCAGTCAGCCACGCGATCACGAGGGTAAAGAACCGATACTCTACAGTATACTGTGTTGCCAGCATTTTTTTTGATATTGTGTTTTGTGTTCACTTTCAGTACAGTACATAAATACCATGAGATATTCAACACTTTAATATAAAATGGGCTTTGTGTTAGATGTTTTTGCCAAACTGTAGGCTAATTTAAGTGTTCTGAGCACGTTTAAGGTAGGCTAGGCTAAGCTATGATGTTCAGTAGGTTAGATGTATTAAATGCATTTTCAACTTACGATGTTTTCAATTCACAATGGGTTTATCGGGACATAAACCCCATCATAAGTCGAGGATCATCTGTACATGGATTTAGACCAAATCACACTGACAGAGCATTACAGTGGCAGAGTGTCAACCTGCACTGGTTGACCTGGTGTTATGACTTGTGTGAAAAGGGTCTGCCACAAAAAGTACCAATAAAGCCAAAATAAAGCCAATAAATTCAAAATAAAGCCAAGTTACAACCAACAATTTGAGAAATTGCTGCTAGTTGCATTTTGAAAATACAAACAGAACATGGGGTTTACCATTATTATCATTCCTAGACAGGTTGCTGCAGTTACAACCATCTCATCATCCAGCAATGGGTGATCCAGGCTTCATAATATGTAATAACTATGCAATAATTCTGCTGGACGTCACTCTGGATATGTGTCTACTAAATGAATGTAATGTAACACACTGAATCTCAAGCCTTCTCCTGGGGGCCCCCTGGTCTGCACGTTTTCCGTCTTTCCCTGCTCTACCTACCTGACTGAACTCATCAGTGGCACTTTTGATTAGCTGAGCACACCTGATTTAATCAAGAGCATGCACACTAATTTCAATCAGATGTGTTTGGAGCAATGACAAATAGAAGATATGCAGGACAGGGGGGCTCCAGGAGTAGGATTGAGAAACACTGATGTAATGTAATAACATTTCAATGTGTTGCAGTGTCGTTACTGTTAGTACCCTATCTTTGAATTTCCTTTGTTAGATATTCTGCCATTTACTTGTTGATACTAAATGTTATGTTGTTGTTATTTGCATTGTTTATGTTGTATAGCTTATTGATGTATAATATGTTGGTTGTTTCAGGGGAGGGGTCCAGGTATAGGACCCAAATAAGGGCATAGCCTTTTTCAGGTTAGTTGATTAGTTATGTTTATTTTTCGTTATGTCATCCTCACTGTAAAATAGTCTACACTGGAGCATGGGTATGTGTGTGGGGTTAGACTATATAATAATAATATTGGTACGGACTTGGACTTTCAGTTCATTATACTTACTTTTGCAGGAACCCCTAAAAAGGCCCTAATTATTTTTGCGGTATACAAAAATATATGTAGTATATATGTCAGGGCTCAGGGAGGGACTCAGGGCTGGTAGTACTTTAGAGAGGTTAATGACATGTTTAGAGTACTAGTAGTACTTTAGAGGGGTTAATGACATGTTTGGAGCACTAGTAGTACTTTAGAGGGGTTAATGACATGTTTAGAGTACTAGTAGTACTTTAGAGGGGTTAATGACATGTTGCCCTTTATGCTGCCACATTTGAACCCTAATGATCTCACCTTTCCTCTGGTACAGTCATCTCGCCACAGACACTTTTCTCCAGAATCTGAAAGCAGTTTGTTGTTAAGTTATTATTACTCTCAGCTTTAATTTTTTATATATATATATAAACATACAGTATGATCATTTTACCTCCTTCCTCAGTTCGTAAGGGATATTAGGAATCTGTAGAACCCAGATCAGTTTAGTCAGCGCTGATTCTATGGTGATGTCATGGCCTGACACCACACCTGCTTCCACCAGCCACTGAGAGAAGGAGGGAGAAGAAAACAATGTGATACTTGTTTAAATGGTCTCAGTCACATTACAGCAACTAGTACATTTCATTGAAAAGGTACTCATGAATTGCTATGAGGTTGGAGGGAGACAGTGATATTCAAGAACAAAAAGTGTTAAAAAGGGAGGAACAATAAAATCTCTCACAAGCAGAGGGTCATACCGATGACACGTCGTAGATAGCCTCCACCACCCCTTTGAAAACCTGGCAGCAGTTGAGGAACAGCACTTCTCTTTCCTTGGCTTCAATCATGGCAGATTTAAGCCAATCAAAATCAGGGACATTTCCAGCCCCAAAAGAAGCCAGAGCCACACCCCCTGCTCCGCTTAGGGCACTGCGCACCTGCAAAACACAGGACAGTTTACTTGAAAAAATATGTTTTAAACTTGCTTGAGCATACAGCTGTATGGTGTTACAGTACATGTGTGTTGAATTGTACAGTCATGCAGTGTCTTCATTGTTTCACACTTTAATGCCTTCCACTGATAAATGTCAGGTTATGGTAACAAATAAGGAATTTTCTCAAAGGATTTTACAATATGTTTGTTTAGAATAATTACTCACAATCAGAAAAAAGAGATTTGCTCATTTACAAAACATTGAATTCAGTAAGTCAATGATGTAGTGCAGATATTGAAAAGGATAATTTGCTTAAATTTTTTATTGAAAGTTTACTGAAACACTTTGTGGCTAGATTTGATGGCTGATTTCTAAAAACTTTATGGAACTGACCTAGCGGGTAGGTGTCCAATAAATAAACAGTTTCCTCATGTTATCCTGAGATGCATTTAGTTATTATAGGGTGTAAGATGTCTTACCCCATCTCCAGCCTGGCACTCTCATGAAGGTAATCTGCTCCTGGTTGCTTACTAGCATCTAGCTATCTACATGGAAAACACATACAACCTAACAGATTTCTATATCCTTCCATGTTGTTTGATCTGAAATATCACATAGTCTACAGTTATCCTTTCCCATGTATTGCCATTTTCATTCAGTTGTAGCACCTAAAGGATCCCAGTGAAAACTGCTGGACGTGTTCAATCTTTAATTAAAATCAGTCCATTTGAGGGAGATCCAATGATTTATTTGCTTTTCTGCCAGGCTTCTTCCTTCAGCTTCTGCCACATGTTCAGGCCACATCGAACACTACGCAGCAGGATGGAGCAGCCTACTGTTAACAGCTCATTTACAACTGTCCGTAAGTGGAAGTGGCCTTGTAGAGTGGCTACCATCTAACCATAGGTAATTGTGGCTCATAGAAATGAGATCAGAGAGTGGCCTAACAAGTCTTTCAAATCAGCATTTAGCTGCTACATTGAAGTCATTCATGTTCCTCACTTTCAAGAGATGAAAATATCACAGCCCACAGGATGTGATGACTTACAAATTCCTCCTGTATCCCCGGATAGAGGAATATTAGGCGAACATCTGAGTTTGTGTTACTCAGGGGGAGGAAAGGATTGAAACAGTCCAGGAAATTTTCACACTGCGTTACAGGGTCACACTGGCAGTTCACTAGTAAAGTTGAGGGGCAGAGAGAGAGAGAGAGAGAGAGAGTTAGTAAACCTTTTATGTAATCTTCACTTAGCCTTTAATCTGCATTAGTATTACAATGTAAATAATGATTATGATCATTTTTAGTGTCTTATCTGCTCTGTCTTGTGTTCCATTACAGTGTGTGTGCATGTGTAACTCATTATAACCATAGGAACATGAGAAATAGTCACCTGTAATATCAACTCCCATTTCAACCAGGGGTTTGAATTTTGGGCTGGTGAATGCTTCAAATGAATTGCTGTCAAATTTTGTCACTCTGTTTCCTTGGAATAATTTGTTGTCAAAAAACAGAGATACCTATTGTGACAAACAAAAAAAAAACACAGTTTTACTGGCCATTACATATTTTTCCTTTATGACACGTTTTTTGAGCATTGAGAGTTGAAATGTTAAAAAATACTACTGGTTTGTTGGTCCATAGACCTCCACTAAGCAAAATTAAGCTTAACAGTAAATGGACCATAGCTACCTGAAGCCTCACAGACTTAATTTCCAAGCACTGATTCGTTAAACTCAAACTTAGTGAGCTATGGTTGGCGAATAAAAGCTACATGGGGTTAACTAGCTCTGACCAGCGCCTGTTCAGTAGTTATAGTGAATTTAGGGCATGATGAATTTCAAGGCACATTCTTTTCAGCTCACCCATACCAGTAAGAGGTTGTGGATGACAGACCACTCTCTCACCTGTTGGAGCGGTGCATAGTCTGCATAGCAGCCAGCAATGAGCAGAGATCCCAGCATGTTGTCCACTGCATCGCTGCGTGGCTCAAAGAGTGTCCTCTGAATGTGAACAGAGACGAGATGGGACAGATGTAAGAACAAGGGACAAGCAAATGACCACCACAATGTGGGATGCAAGGTCAGCCCTTTTGCAACCAACTGGCTATTCACATAGTATGATCCTATATTTTGAAATATATCTTTTTCTTATATGCACTTTATGTGGATATTGAGCAGGATTAAATCTGTTAGCTGTGTCAAGTGCAAAGATAAGCCAGGATGCAATCCCCACATTTAGTGATGTGGTCTCCCAGTCTACAGCTTCAAAACCAAGCCAAAGTGCAGGTGCAACGATAAAGGTTAGAATGGGCCACAGGTGAAAGACACTTGTGGGATGTCCCTCAGTCTTAGTCATCACCAATAAACTCTTGTGTAGGTAATTTAAAAAGTGGCACCTTCTTATTTTATTCTATGTAGTTTCTCAATGCAAACGTCCTGCATATGAAAATATTATGAAGCATCAATATCTCTGAATGTTTGCACGCTTAAACTTGAATATTATCCATCCATCATTTCTTCATGAAATGAATAATTTTACATTTGATTTCATGCATTTTAGCTAAGGCGAAACATATATTTAATTAACCCTGATAACATTTAGAAAGGAGTAATATGTCAAGTTGTTGGTTAGTTAGCTAGGTGGTTCTAGTTGAATACGCCAGACTAGCTTGTGGTCATGCTGGCTAGGTCAGCTAACTTTAGCCAAAGACTCACAAAAATGGTGCTGGCTAGTCATGTGCTTTATCTCTGCATATTCTTTGGTGATGTCAGCTAGCATTACTGTATTGCCATGCCCCAAATTCAAAACATTTGTAATAACATGATGGCTTGATATCAACATTACTGAGATAGCTAACAAAACAAAATATTTTCTATATTTTCTATTTCAGTCTGACATTGACAGATCTCAAGTAACATAAATAAAATGGGTTACACTTGTGTAATTTACACGTCATGGGAAATGGTTCCACGAAATGCAATGCAAAAGTACTGAGTGTTTCACTTTGCTCTTGCTGAACTAGTTTCCAGAATGAGTTGCATTACTTCTACTTTAGTAGGAGTTCCCACTGCTAGCAACATTTGTTGCATTAGTGACAGTTCCGTCGTTATTATTTTCACCGTTATTATTACCTGTGCCCCTGTCAGTACAACCGGTTTCCTAATTTTTCCATGCAGAAGGAAAGACAGGGCTGAAGAGGTGTAGGCCATTGTGTCTGTTCCATGTAGGATGATAAACCCATCATACTCTTTAGTTTCATCCTGAAGAGATTCAACATCAAAAGAAATTAATTGGAATAAGAAGGAAACACATGAGTCAGAAGAGATGAGCTGTATGAAACAAAGCTTTCACCACCATACAGAGCTCATAGAGAAATCGAACATTAAAAAAGAGAGGGATGGAGGGGTTTATTTGTCATCATTTTCCCAAAAAGTGAGAGAGGTGGCTACAATATTGAAATACATAAGGTGGTACTTTTTATCTTAAATATAAACTTAAAATATCACATAGCATGAAAAGTACATAGATGTTTGAATGACAAATCAATAGGTATACAGGACACACTGAGGGGAAAATCACAGTAATGATCTGAAGGTACATATCCAAGAAGGGAAATGGAAAGACTTTTGGAAACATTCCTTTAAAACAAGTAGAGAAGCCAAAACAATGAATGAAATGTAATGTATGATGGAAAGAATACAATGGACACCCTCCAAACTATTTAAAGCTGGAATGAAAACAGTGACAAACTGTACAACAAACAGTAAATGCTGGACGTGTAAATCAGAGAATGCTGAAATGGTACAAAAAATAGAATAGAAAATAAAAGAAATAGAAAAAAGAGCAATCACTACTATAGCAAAAAGGGTAATACTGGGGCATTAGGAGGAGCCTCCTGTTCCCGTTTGTGAAATGAAGAGCAAGGGGTTATGTGGAAAGATGAGAGTAAATACAACTGCTAAAACTAAGGCATTTGAAAAAAGAAAAATGCTCAAACTTTAAAACAATGATTCAGTCAGTTGTGTGTATTAAGAATACAAGTAACAATGTATCTGTATGTTTTAATACAGGAATGTGTGTAAATGTGTGGGGCGGCGGCGTAGCATAGTTGTAAGGAGCAGGGCTTGAAACCAAAAGGTTTGATTCCCCGCTGAGGCAGAACTGCTGTACCCTTGGGCTAGGTACTCAACCCACAGTTACCTCAGTAAATATCCAGCTGTATAAATGGACAAAATGTAAAACTTGTAATTTATGTAAGTCGCTCTGGATGAGAGCGTCTCCTAAATCCCAATATTGTAATGTAGTAATATAAATCAGGTATGTGTAAATGGATAGATTAATCATGGAGGTCTAAATCTGAGAGGAAGAGAAAAAAGGGGGAAGAAAGTAGGAAAGATATATACTAACTATGACTTACACCCTTCTAGTACATCATGTTTAACTCCACCTCTTCTGCACTTTGACTGCTTTTGGTGATGCGTTTGATTGGTTGTTTTCATTCCATTTATCTATTAATCCAATCCATTTCTGATGTGTATAATCACACTTGTGATCAGCAGCACCCATAATCATGTAAATAGATATTACTCTGAATATGCCATAGGCTGGAAAAAAGAAAATGTTCGTTTATAATTGTACGTTTATTTGTTTGTGTGTTTTTCTACTATTGTCCATAAATATGTGGAATGCTATTATGTCTCAGGTTGCTCTGTGTGTCGTGGGGATGTGTGATGTTGCTGTTATAGCAGTCAAAAAAAAGGAAGGAGTGGAAAAAGTACAATAAGACACCTTAAATAGCCAGTAGGGGGTGATAGTGTGTGCCTTTTACCTCTGTCAAGATTTTGTCGGCAATGTCACTCCAGTTCTGAGGCAACATCTTAGTGGAGTCAATAGGCTTCAGGACCTCCTCAATGCGGTAAATTACTTGGATGTTTCCAGGACAATCATCTGTTGCCTCCTTACTAAAGGAAGACGGTAAGACTATCTTATGTGATAACAAAATTACTTTACATTATCATTTGGTAGACGCTCTTATCCAGAGCAGCTTACACAGTGCAACTAACGAAGTGGCATGAAAATTTGCACAAACAGGACATCACTAACCACACATGAACAAGCATCTGTGTTAACATAGTGCTGAGATCACAAATGTGTGGCTAGATTGACATGTAAGTGCAGAGCAATATGTACAATATGTACAATTTAAGCACTATATCATTCCAAATATAACATTAACACATACTACACACATGCAAATAAAGCACATACCACATACCCAATTACATAAAACTGAAATAAACCTCAACATATATGATTGCACATAGGAAAGACAAAAGATCATGTATAGGTAGGGGGAGTGGGAGTAGCCTGAGGAGTCTTCATTCTGAGACAAAAGATGGCCAGTGTTTCAGCTGTTCTGACTAAAACAGGAATCTCGTTCCACTGCTTAGGGGCCAAAACAGGCAGTGGACTTGACCAGGATGCAAGGTTATGATAGCGGAGAATTGTTCTCTTTAATCCCATAGAGAATTAGTACATATTTCCGCTTTTTTATAACTGCTCTGATTTCGCTCTAGATATGAACTACATGTTATGAACTAAACCCGTTTTTCAGGAATGGCAATGAAGGCTGCCAATTGTGTTTTCTGTTCAACACTAAATTTAGGCGGCCATAATTTATTCCATGAATGACTCAAAAGTTTTATCTTAAAAAGCTGAAAGATGATTTTTATCATTTTGATGAAGCAATCATTCAACATTTGTCTTTTCAATTTCTACAAGGTTTTGGCTACAGTGCTGGCAGACTTTCATGAAGGATTTGAAATCATAAGCACAAATGCTCCTGTATTTGATATTATACTCACGGCAGCACAAACCAGCCATCTTTCTCGGCTTTATACAGCTCAGGGTGTCTGCGAATCTCATTGGTGAAGTCGCCTCGTTTCCCTGGGATCAGTTTCCCTGTAACACATTATTGTTGGCATGGTAATGTTACTGTTTGCTGTTTTTAAGTATTTGGAATAATGAGTATGGTGTGGGCAATCTGGACTCAAAGGTCTTACAACAACCTGGTACTTGTTTTGAGTGTTAAGTATTTTCCTTTTCCAGGAGAATGTGCAGTGCTCATATATTTCATAATAACCAACTCACACAACTAAATTTTTGTCAGAGCCACTGGTATAAAGTTAATTGGTCATGTATGCTGCCGAGGAGTCAAACAGCCCTGAGATCTGACATAGAGTGCTTTGTACATGGTGCTGCTCTGGCACCCTGTACAGTTCTGAAAGTGCAGCATTTGTCCCAGCACACCTTTTCCATTATCATTTAAACAAAACTGTCACTTGGAGAAACAACTTTTACTGTTTTCTATTCTTTTCCTGAAAAGCAAAGTCTATTTTAAATGACTCACCATCAGGACCCAGAATCATTCCAATGGTGCCACCTGTATAGAAGATAAACACTTTCTTCATCATGATGACGCCTTGGCTTCAGTGTTGAGTCTGTCTGTTGTCAATCAGTTTCGTCGTGTTCAAGTTTCTACTTCTTTAGAAATGTCTGGTCCTTTTTAAATGGTTTGCTGTCAGTAGCTCCACCCAGCTGACAGATTAATGAGAAGAATATGAAATCGAATTCTTAGAAATGTATCCTTCATGCAATTTGGATGTATGTTCAGAAATGTAGCGTTTGTGTAAGAGCTGTATTACTAAGTATCTGCTGCAGTTACCAGATAAACAGCAGGTGATGACAGTGATGATAAAAAATAAGCATAAACATCAGAATTGCCTGAATCATTTCAGTGGAGCCTCTTGAACCTTTTCATCCAGGTTCTACACACTTTTTGTATCACTCTCCAATTCCTCTTGATTCTGCTCTCTGGCATCTGAGCCTGAGCTGACCAAGGTTAGTTGCAATTAAACAAAAAGAGCAAAGAGAAAGGTAAGGCCTCCTCACCTCTTCTTTTGGTGTTAATTATACTTATCAGAGCCTTATGATACCTTATGCAGGACCGCCTTACAGTACATAAAATCACTCTTAAATGGTAAATGGTACAATCTGAAATAAAAATACTTGAAATCTTCAAAATAATTACACATTAAGACCTGTAATGAGATCACCATCCAACGTATGGACCAAAACAAAGCATCCTGCTCCATCTGCTTCAGGATAACATGTTGTCAGTCTCAATTTTGCAATCTCCGGTGCTGCAACCTCATGCAGCAACTCCACCCGCCAAATGTGGATGGTATCTGTTTAAAAAGTGACTCATTCCAGGACAGCTTCCCGGCTCATAAAGCACACACTCACATGATGAAGAATGGTCATTGGTGGCAGGGATATTTGGTTCAAACTTTGGGCAACCAAAGCCGTTATTGCTATGATGGTTGCTGTGACTGCCAATCCAAGCTGAATTTTATTTAACTTTGACCCCATTGCTGACTCAGATTTCATGGTAATCATTTAGAACACCATTAGGTAAATAGTTTTCAAGCAAAGATTCAAGGGAAGTGACTATTATTTCATGATGTAGTTTGCATTCCACTGAAATGGAAGTTTGTGGGAAAACCAGAAAAACCCAGCTGTATCAGGCTATTTCATGTGCACTGTTCAGAAAGGACATTTCTGGACAGCCAGTAAACTAAAAAGTAATGGAACACAGTAATTAGTTAGGCTTGCTCTGATTTGCTCCATCAAGGAATGAATGTTATATAACAAAAAATGAAACTGCTAACGCTGTCAATTTTCTGAATGCACCGCTGTTGCTATTCCCCTATCAGCTGTGCATCTTCAGGTTTGCCTGAGTGAGAGTGAGCTGGCATAGCTTGTGACAAGTAATCCAGGTTTTCTGTGGCAGACTGACTTCAGGTGTTGTGCCAAAGCAGGCGGAGGAATCTGACCCAACCTTCAGCGATTGAACTGACTGAAAAAGTTAGTTAACTAGCTAGGCAGCTACATTAAATTTGATATCCTGTGAGACAGCTGTAACCACCTTCAGCTAACATTTCTGTGAATCAACAACGGCACAGGGCAGTACTAAATGCACCTGCTGCTTTGGTGAATTTCATACAATTCATTTTGATGGGAAAGGCCCAATAAGACTTCAGTCTGCACTTCAGTGCGAACTACACTTAACCGAGACGTCAACACCTCGGCCGGAGCTGCTTGGTTTCTCCCTCTCTGTCTGTGTGGGTCTGTCTTTCGTTTTTGTTTACAGGTCCTTGTGTTTCCTTGTCCCGCCTGGCTCCCCACCCTCCTGTTACTCGGCCACACCCATCACCTGAAGCCTGTTCCGCACACCTGTGTCTCATCCCCTCATCATCTGCCTGACTACATACAGTATATTTCAATGTCTCCATTAATTATTAGTATTTATAGTTCATAAAAAGTGCATGCTGATCATTTGTTACCTAGATGACTGGATAATTATTGCCTAAACAATTCAAATACAAATGGCTTCATCTGCACATTGTGCACTTTTCTGCTGTTTCGTGTATAAATGCGTTTGCCTGCATCTGAATATGCAGGCTATGAAAAGAAGGTAGTTTTTGTAATGACTTAAATTACATTATTGGCATTTAGCAGACATTCTTCTCCAGAGCGACTTACATAGGTTACACTTTTTTACAATGTTATCCATTTGTACACCTGGATATTTACTGAGGCAACTGCAGGTTAAGTACCTTGCCCAAGCAGTGCCCCTGCAGGGAATCAAACCAGCAACCTTTCAATCCTTTCGATTGAACATCTTCGACTTTCGATTTCGAAGTCCTGCTCCTTAACCACTGTGCTATACTGACATCCATTCAGAAGCACCCAGTATTATTTCTAGAAAAAGACATTTTGAAAAATACTATTTATATAAGAAAACCCTACTTGTGCTGTATTTCGTATAATGTTGCCTGCCCTAACATGGTGGACCAGCCAAGTACCAATCATGCTCAAGTGTTTTCAGATAAAGCAAGAATTTATGAGTTACAGCCAAGACAAGTCTGCCAATGTACACCGTTTTTTCAGCTGCAGTGGGAAAACTTGTAGGCCTGCCCTGTGGCTTGACTTCAGTGAGAATGAAGAACAATAGTGGAAAAATCCACTTTAAACAGTACATTCCCTCAGAATATCCCTGTCAAAAAGAGTGAAAAGTCACAGTGAGCTCACTGCTCAGAAACTGTGCACCGTTACACTCAGGTCCACATCACAAGTGTCCGCTGGATATCAAAAGATTGAAATAAGAGCTCTTATAGGAAGAAACAGTTTATTTGAACGTGTAATTTCTGGTTATTTAAACCAGACACCATTAGATGGCCCTCAGCAGCTGGTTAATGGCCTTGTCCACACGGAGGGACTGCAGGGTGGCACACATCTTCAGCCTGGGCCCCATCTGACTGTGCAGGGCTTCGCACAGAGTGGCAGTGGCCCTGCTGTTGGTGTAAGAGCTGAGGAGATGCCACAGCAGGGGCAGAACTTCCTGCTCTACCATCTGGGGCTTTCGGGGGTACAGCTGAATCACCATATCTGAAATGCAGTGGCACAGCTGTCAATCACGTGAACTAGCTAAAATTTATATATATATATATATATATATATATATATATATATATATATATAATATATATATATATATATATATTTATATATATTTTTATTTATTTATTATTTTTATTTTTATTTTATATTTTTATTTTACGGGTGCTCGTTTGAGTAATAGGCTACCTAACTGACAATAAATACTCTGGTTGACGCATCTTGACTCGGGCAAAAATAACCCGACGTGAAGGTCGTTTGCTGCTGAGCTGATTCACGATACCTAGCAAATTATATTCCGGTGGACGGTCTGTAACTAATTTGCTCAGAAGTAAAGTTGTTAGATACCGCCGAAATTTCAGGTGAAAGTGTACATTGAACACCTGTGTTCTGTTGCCAGCGAGACGCAAATAGGCTAACCATAGATTGAAGCGGTTTCCTAAAGTGCGAGATTTACTGGACGTAGTAGGCTTCGTGGTAGGGCTAGACTAGTATTGCGTTGTCATATTTACTTTTGTCGCTCGACAACAGCTTGTACTTTTTCAAGTATCTGCGTCCATATTGTATATTTTTTAATAAATTACCGCTAACTCAGGAAACATAATAAACTCTTTCACAAGAATGGATTTAAACGAAAGAGGGACGCAGGAAAGAAATGGCAATTCCAAAAATTCAACAGAAGAACAGATGACCTGCTGCTGTCGAATGGCATCTTGGTCATTTCAAACCCACTTTCCTGAGTGGCCGGCTGGCATCAGTGATGTCAGTCGCCTTCTCATCCGACAGCTTCATCTTTCGGACAACAAACGTTTTCCTGGGTGCTGGAATCTCTTCAGCCAGAAAGCTGGCTTTCCCATGAGACATCTTTGTCTGGCAATGAGGAATTTATTGACTGCTACGATGCTGTAAGTGGAGCAGTCGTAAGAAACCAGCTGGTTGTTTCTGGCAATGTACATTTTCCTCGGCCTGGTTGTCCCAGCCTGAACCTGCATGCCACCATCCTGAGAAAGAGCCAGGGTCTCCGTCTTTGGGACATCAGGCCCCTGCCGGTTTTTTACAGTGGCATCCTTGGCCTTCTTCCTCAAGTGCCTCTTTGAGGTTGATGCTGAAGGTCCGGGTACTGGTGAGTCTGGTTTCTTATTCAATTTCTTCCTCTCATCAGCAACAAGGAAGATCAACGCTGTATCTAGACATAAAGGAACACAAAACTGTTCTCCATAAATGAGACAATACCGGAAGCAACTAGACTTTGGGCACTAAGTGTTTTGATGGTTTGCATTTAACTATGATTTGAGATTTCAGACAGATTTATATGTTTTTAACTGATGAAGGCGGTGTGATTATACATAATTTGCTTCACGTTTATAAATAATAAAACATTAAATGTAATCTCTCATGAACATAATTACTGCAATGATTTGATCTGCTCAGCTATGTCTTAGCATACTCTTGAGTAATCAAGTCCTATCAGACAAGCAAGGAAGGTAAAACTAATAAAATGTGTAACAAATATTTCAAAAATTAATCAATCATAAGTCATTTGAAATTATTATATTAGATCACCTGATTTATTTGTAGTTTTTACAAATGTCATAATTCTTAGGTTGTAGATATAGCTACAGTAATGGTTTAATGTACATAGGGCCGTTACCTTTAGAAAGCGGCTTGGCACAGACCCAGTCTTCCTGGATTGGTGACACAGAATTCTTCTTACATGCTTTGCTGCATTTCTGACCCATAGTACACGAAGTTTAGTCCACAAATTGCAATGAAAAACAACAATGTTAGTCGAACAGTAACCACAAGTAAAGTGATGCGTTGTGCAGATGGGATGCTATTTAGAAGAAGAAGAAGAAGAAGAATTTAAAGAATTGTTGAAAATAATTTTGCACGTGACGTCACAATCCTGAAGACAGATCATATGTATGACAGCATACGTGTTTGTTTGTTTCCATATATACAGGGTAATGAAATTAAGTTAAAAAGCAGCTACATTCAACTGAGTATTGTCTTGTTGCTACCTTTGTATTGTCAATATTGCACCTTCTGTGGTCGGTGGTCAATGTTCTCCATCACAGTCAACAACATTAAGGTCTCACTGAAAGCTTCTGCACCCAGTACCCTTCGCTCATTTAGTGCTGGAAATTAACTGGAGCATTAGCCATCCCAAAGTGAAGCACCAGGCAAGTGAATAGTCCATCCAGATTCACCACAAAGGCAGACATGCCTTTAGCACACTTAAAAGGAGGAACTTGCTACTATACATTGAGAAAGTCAAATGTTTTATCATGGTTGCTGGAAGGCAGGGTGTTTTTCATTGGTATGATGAACTAACCAAACAGTTCATGAGAAGACAAACTGAAGCAACCCGTCAACAGTTTTTTTCTGGAAAGGTGACAGAACTTCGTCCCTCTCTGTGAACACAGTAGAGACACATTTCTTATCATGTTGTCTTTCAGGACAACACCAGTCATGGGCTCTTTCACATACAAAACAAATGAGGTAGTCTGCACCCAGCTTTCCCTCACATTCATGTTAGGCTTGCTATCCACAAGACATCCCTGCCAGTCGGTCACGGTCATGGATTACAAAACACATGCACATTTCATAGTCTCTACAGCCTGCAAAAGTCAGTACACCAACCGTAAGCTTTTATTGTGTCCCAACGTGACCTTTTAACCTTACAGCAGTCTAACCTTATGAACTATGCTGATCATGATTTTGTAATGATGAGTTAAAGGGTCATACTCGTGATTTACTGGGTGAGGCTCTGGATGTTGTTATGCAAAATGGCAGATCACACCACCCCTCCAGCACCTATTCATAATTCTACATACTAGTAAACAATTTACACCCATTTGTCGTAATCATTATCCTGATTTCCCTATTATAATTAAATATTTACTTATTATTTACCTCCTTGGAAAAATTTAAACTGAATTTGATTAGTTTAGTTTGCAGTTTATGCTAGGTCCCTTTTGATCTCTCTGTTATACTTTACCAGAGCAACTTTGGTTTTATTCCACTAAAAGAATATGTCCTTTATCTTTTGCAATATTGTACCATAATTTCAGCATCCCAGTTCATTAACTGTACCGTGGACTTATTAGTACCTAGCTTCTTGACCAGATCCATGTGTGTCATGCCAATTCAGACTACTGAAACAATGCCAAAACAAATTCTAGCTAGCTATCCATGTGTAGTTGAGCTAATTAGTGAGAGAGAGAACCAGTGAGTCTACTACCAAAAGTGAGCTCATCCCCTGACTAGGGACTTAGCCCTTTAGCTTGTAGAGCTCATGAAGTGTTTTGTCATGCTGTGTAGTTGGAATTTTGAACCATGCAGCAGATGTCACAACTGTGCCATGACTCAAACAGTGATGCTTATCAGATTATAAGGACCATAGTTTGAAAACTGCAGTAGATGTCACAACAGTGCAGTGACCGATAATGAAGATAATGATATATATCAGTTTGCTGGGGACATTTAAAGGGGGACAGCACAGCAAGGCTAATTTCTGTGAATGACTATATCAGAAAAGATGATGTTACCCCATAGAATCAACAACACAACAGTTACCCTGGCCAGAATCTGAAACTCAATAAACTAATCACATTTATGATTAGTATAGTCCTGTATTAGTATAGATTTACAGTATATGCTCCTGTGCATATGGTGAGAGAAGCTGGCTGAAAGAAATGATGAAGTAATCAGGATACATTTCTCAAATGTTCTATCCCTAGGGCACCAATTGCAGTTCCTTTATTCACTTTATAGTTCACTTTATTCAGATGCACTTCAGATGAGTAGTAAGCCAGAGCAATGTGTCTGTTGTTAACGATATTCAGAGGAATTATATATAATGTTGTTTCTTATGTTTCGACAGTCAAAGGTTATCATAGAGCTGATAGATTCTCTGTGTTGCAGGTTCATTGGAGAAAAACATTCACCCATGCCAATGGCGGTAATGCTCTGAATATGCAGGCACCCACTGCTTTCCAACACTGCTAATGCTGTTGGTGGGATGGCATCACAGGCCCAGGGTTCAGATGCGTGCTGCCTAAGAGCAGTAGGGTGGTCAATAAGTTGATGTACAATTTCTGATTCCGACTTGGGCTTGTTTGTTTTTGCTCCATTTCCGATATGAATGGGGACTGGTATGATGAGCACGGCTCAATTTATCTTTCTTTAGAACATTGTGGTATGCTCCTACTTCCTACATGAAATGAAGGGGCAAACATGTATAGCTTATTATTTATATATTTAGAGTGCAGATGGTACTAGATGATGTTTACTGATTTTAGATGATGTTTAATGTTCATTTAAACAGCAAGTAGTGGTTCAGTGAATCTACAAATCAAATAATTAGCGGCTGTGAAATCAGTTCCCCAAAATTTAGTCCCTTGAGCATACCATCCAATTTATCTTCCATAGTTATGGATGATCATCCATTTAAAGTACAATTTACAGTGAGTAGGTGGGTTGATCATGTAAGGTGCTTGTGCACCCTATCAAAACATCCTTGTGCAGTTCAAGCCAATGAGAGGTGTACAGCATTTGGGATGAAGGACAGAGGCACATGCATTCATTCCAGCCCACAATATCTAATCCATTCATTCCAGACATTTACTATGTTCCTCAGACAGCTACTGTCAGGACACAGGCATGGACTCAAATGCAGACCAGGTGAATTCAGGTTCCAAGCAGCTTTATTCAAATCACAGGGCAGGCTCGTGGTGGCAGTACAGGCAGGGTCAAAAAACCAGGAAGGCAGGCCGAGGCGGAGCAATCAGGGAGCAGGGATCTAAACAGGAACAGGCTGGGTCAAACCGGACAGGCAGGCAGAACAGGCAACCAAGGCAAGATGGCAGGCAGGGACGAGGTAGCAAGTCAAGCAGAAGTCGGTACAGGATCAGCAGCATGAGTAACAAGGCGGGACTGTAACAGAGGAAACACTGAGATGAACTGGCAACAAGACAGAGACAAGCAGGGTAGATATAGGGCTGGGCTGACGAGGAGATGGGATGCAGGTGGGCAGGCAGGCAGGCAGGTGGAGGCGATCAGGTAATCAGGTGGGCAGGGACAGGGCGGAGAGCGGGGCAGGGCAGGAACACATGGGAACTGTAAACAAAAGCACATGGACGACACTGACAGACAGGGAGAAACACCAAACAACAGCTAGGGGGCCAAAGTACTGACAGCTACGGTCTGTATGATTTCTCTGTAACAGAATTTACATCAAGGTACATTTGCTAAGCTATTATGTTCTTTGGACAGCTACAGATATTTTTGCACTTGCCAAGTTCCAGTCTGCTTTCAAAGCATAGCTGAGCTTGACACACCCTTCTGACAACAGCCCAAACTTATTCACCCTTTAGTAAGAGAATGTTATGGAGACATAATATCCAAGGGGGAAGGGAAGAGAGAGGGTCGCAAACTGAGCCCCAATGTCTCCCAGCACTTCTAACACCAACCACTTATCCTATATACCATTTCTGACTTCATTTTGCTTGATTTGATCTCTACCATATAAAGGGCTAAAGTTTGGTGCTTTTAAAACTCCATTTTGTGCTGAACTCCCTTTTTTTACTGTCCTTGTTTGCTGCAGAGATCATGTCCTACTAGCAATATGGCAACACTTCTGAATAATACACATGAACAGATTTATTTTTTAATATGAGAAAATCATGGTCTTTGCAGAAGCAAAAGCAGAGTAAATATATTTTTCTCTTCTTCCCTAAAGCTGCTTAACATTTGAAGTCTTATATACTTTACTGAAATCAGCATAATGAATCTGGGCCTATGCGCCTGCTGATTATCCATGAAGTCTTCACATTACATTACAGTGCAAAAGGACATCTCATCTGTGGCACATCATTCCAAGCTTCCCTCATCCCTAGAAGAAAAAGATCAATACACATGTAAATATGGCAGCCCAGGGAATATTTAGACCACTGGCCCATCACACTTTCCATGACAAAATGACGACAGAACCTCAAACAGAAGAAGAGCTTTACAGTAAACAGCTATTTGCACTTCATTTAGTGCAAAGATGCCGAGACTTTTGGAATGGAATTACAAATGAGGATTACATAGGAACAAAAATATAAGTACGTGGATTTAGACCAAATCACACTGATAGAGCATTACAGTGTCAACCTGCACTAGTTGACTTGGTGTTATGACCTCTGTGAAAAGGGTCTGCTACAAAAAGTACCAATATCAAAATAAAGCAAAGTTACAACCAACAATTTGTGAAATTGCTGCTGGTTGCATTTTGAAAATACGAACAGAACATGGGGTTTACCATTAGTATCATTTATATAGGGGTTGCTGCAGCTACAACCATTTCATCATCCAGCAATGGGCGGGCTTCGTAATGTGTAATAATTATGCAATAATTCTGCTGACAGTCGTTCTGGATATGTGTCTGCCAAATGAATGTAATGTAATAACATTTGAATGTGCTGCAGTGTAGTTACTGTTAGTACCGTATCTTTGAGTGTCCTTTGTTAGATAGTTTGCTATTTATTTGTTGATACTAAATGTTATGTTATTGTCATTGTCATTTGCAGTGTTTGTATTGTTGTATAGCTTCTTGATGTATAATATGTTGGTTGTTTCAGGGGAGGGGTCTATATGTAGGACCCAAATAAGGGCATATCTCATTTCAGGTTAGTTGATTAGTTATGTTTATTTTTCGTTGAGTCATCCACACCTTAAAATAGTCTACACTGGAGCATACTGGGTATTTCATGATTACAAATAAATCACTGCTGGCTCTAATTCCTCATCTGAGTGATATAATAGTAATATTGGTATGGACTTGGCCTTTCGGTTCATTATACTTACTTTTGCAGGAACCCCTAAAAGTGCCCTAATTATTTTTGCAGTATATAAAAATATATGCAGTATATGGGGCATACCCTGTCCCCTCACTCATACATACTATGTGAATATTTGAATACCTAAAATGCTTCTAATTTTAGAGGGGTTAATGCCATGTTACCCTTTTTGCTGCCATATTTGAACCCTCCTGATCTCACCTTTCCTCTGGTAAAGTCATCTCGCCACAGACACTTTTCTCCAGAATCTGAAAGCAGTTTATTTTACAAGTAAGTTATTATTACTCTTAATGTCGAAATCATAACTTATTTACCAAGCTATTAGTCACTACTTGTTTTAATATGTACAAGAATACTATTAAATCTCATTATTGTTTAATTAGAGCAACTGTGATAACTGTTGTGATAATATTAACATACAGTATGAAAATTTTACCTCCCTCCTCAGTTTGTAAGGGATATTAGGAATCTGTAGAACCCAGATCAGTTTAGTCAGCGCTGATTCTATGGTGATGTCATGGCCTGACACCACACCTGCTTCCACCAGCCACTGAGAAGGAGGGAGAAGAAAACAATGTGATGCTTGTTTAAATGGTCTCAGTCACATCACAGCAACTAGTACATTTCATTGAAAGGGTACCCAGGAATTGCCATGAGGTTGGAGAGAGACAGTGATATTCAAGAACCAAAAGTGTTAAAATGGGAGGAACAATAAAATATTTCTCAAGCAGAGGATCATACCGATGACACGTCGTAGATAGCCTCCACCACCCCTTTGAAAACCTGGCAGCAGTTTAGGAACAGCACTTCTCTTTCCTTGGCTTCAATCATGGCAGATTTAAGCCAATCAAAATCAGGGACATTTCCAGCCCCAAAAGAAGCCAGAGCCACACCCCCTGCTCCCCTTAAGGCACTGCGCACCTGCAAAACACAGGACAGTTTACATGGAAAATATTTTTTAAACTTGCTTGAGCATACAGCTGTATGCTGTTACAGTACATGTGTGTTGAATTGTACAGTCATGCAGTGTCTTCATTGTTTCACACTTTAATGCCTTCCACTGATAAATGTCAGGTCATGGTAACAACTAAGGAATTTTCTCAAAGGATTTTACAATATGTTTGTTTAGAATAATTACTCACAATCAGAAAAAAGAGATTTGCTCATTTAGTAAGGAATTTACGACCATATTCATTCAATTCTTACAAAACATTGAATTCAGTAAGTCAATGATGTAGTGCAGATATTGAAAAGGATAATTTGCTTAAATTTTTTATTGAAAGTTTACTGAAACGCTTTGTGGCTAGATTTGATGGCTGATTTCTAAAAACCTTATGGAACTGACCTAGCGGGTAGGTGTGTAATAAATAAACAGTTTCCTCATGTTATCCTGAGATGCATTTAGTTATTATAGGGTGTAAGATGTCTTACCCCATCTCCAGCATGGCACTCTCATGAAGGTAATCTGCTCCTGGTTGCTTACTAGCATCTAGCTATCTACATGGAAAACACATACAACCTAACAGATTTCTATATCCTTCCATGTTGTTTGATCTGAAATATCACGTAGTCTACAGTTATCCTTTCCCATGTATTGCCATTTTCATTCAGTTGTAGCACCTAAAGGATCCCAGTGAAAACTGCTGGACGTGTTCAATCTTCAATTAAAATCAGTCCATTTGAGGGAGATCCAATGATTTATTTGCTTTTCTGCCAGGCTTCTTCCTTCAGCTTCTGCCACATGTTCAGGCCACAGCGAACACTACGCAGCAGGATGGAGCAGCCTACTGTTAACAGCTCATTTACAGCTGTCCGTAAGTGGAAGAGGCCTTGTAGAGTGGCTACCATCTAACCATAGGTAATTGTGGCTCATAGAAATGAGATCAGAGAGTGGCCTAACAAGTCTTTCAAATCAGCATTTAGCTGCTATGATTAATTGCATTATATTGAAGTCATTCATGTTCCTCACTTTCAAGAGATGAAAATATCACAGCCCACAGGATGTGATGACTTACAAATTCCTCCTGTATCCCCGGATAGAGGAATATTAGGCGAACATCTGAGTTTGAGTTACTCAGGGGGAGGAAAGGAGTGAAACAGTCCAGGAAATTTTCACACTGCGTTACAGGTACACACTGGCAGTTCACTAGTAAAATTGAGGGAGAGAAAGAGAGAAAGGAGAGAAAGAGAGAGAGAGACAGAGAGAGAGAAAGAGTTAGTAATCCTTTTATGCCTTTAATCTGCATCAGCGTTTTTAGTTATCAGCTCTGTCTTGTGTTGCATTACAGTGTGTGTGCATGTGTAACTCATTATAACCATAGGAACACAAGAAATAGTCACCTGTAATATCAACTCCCATTTCAACCAGGGGTTTGAATTTTGGGCTGGTGAATGCTTCAAATGAATTGCTGTCAAATTTTGTCACTCTGTTTCCTTGGAATAATTTGTTGTCAAAAAACAGAGATACCTATTGTGACAAACAAAAAAAACACAGTTTTACTGGCCATTACATATTTTTCCTTTATTATATATATTATATATATATATATATATATAATATATATTATAAATTATTATAAAATAAATTATATATACGTTTATTGAGAATTGAGAGTTAAAATGTTAAAAAAAAAAATAGTGATTTGTTGGTCCATAGACCTCCTCTAAGCAAAAGTAAGCTCAACAGTAAATGGACCAGAGCTACCTGAAGCCTCATACACAAACTTAATTTCCAAGCACTGATTCTTTAAACTCAGAAACTTAGTGAGTTATGGTTGGCGAGTTAAAGATACATGGAGTTAACTAGCTCTGACCAGCACCTGTTCAGTAGTTATAGTGAATACAGCTGGTGTAGTGTAGTTACTTTGATCATATTTTTAAATGTGTAGAATCAATGCTTTCATCATGATCAGCTGCTGCTAGCTCACTACACCGGGCACCATTCCCTTTCATTGAATGGCAGTTTGTTAATGATTGCAGGCTAATATGTAAAGTGATTAGGTCACCAATTATTTTCAATGACAAAAGGGCTGAATGTTCCAGTTGTGCTGCTATCTCCCAGAACAAAGCACAGCTGGAATGCCAAGTTGATTGCAGATTCAGATTGCATGGCCAGAACTTATTTCCACTGCAAATTCCAAGTATTTTGTCTGCATTGTGAAACTAAGCAGTTCCTTATATTTTGGCACATTCTTTTCAGCTCACCCATACCAGTAAGAGGTTGTGGATGGCAGACCACTCTCTCACCTGTTGGAGCGGTGCATAGTCTGCATAGCAGCCAGCAATGAGCAGAGATCCCAGCATGTTGTCCACTGCATCGCTGCGTGGCTCAAAGAGTGTCCTCTGAATGTGAACAGAGACGAGATGGGACAGATGTAAGAACAAGGGACATGCAAATGACCACCACAATGTGGGATGTAAGGTGAGCCCTTTTGCAAACAACTGGCTATTCACTTAACATGATCCTATAGTTTGAAATATATCTTAGTCTTATATTCACTTCATGTGGATATTGAGCAGGATTAAATCTGTTAGCTGTGTCAAGTGCAAAGATAAGCCAGAATGATATCCCCACGTTTAGTGATGTGGTCTCCCAGTCTACAGCTTCAAAACCAAGCCAAAGTGCAGGTGCAATGATAAAGGTTAGAATGGGCCGCAGGTGAAAGGCACTAGTGGGATGTCCCTCAGTCTTCATTGGCCTAGTGGGGAATTCCATTACGGGCTGCAAGGCAAGCTGTCTGTACATTTGTAGGGAGGTATGATGATCTTAAGGTCAGAACAAATCCCTATGCTACATGTGTAGTGCAACCTTATTCCATTACCAGCAAAGAGAATTGTTCATGTTCATATAGTTTACAGCTATGAAGTCAGATGATATTTATAACTCAGACTAATATAAACATATATTGTTTATTCCAGCCACCAATAAACTCTTGTGTAGGTAATTTAAAGTAGCACCTTCTTAAATATTTTATTCTATGTAGATTCTCATTGCAAACATCCTGTATATGAAAAGGTTATAAAGCAACTGTCGTTATTTTCATCATTATTATTACCTGTGCTCCTGTCAGTACAACCGGTTTCCTAATTTTTCCATGCAGAAGGAAAGACAGGGCTGAAGAGGTGTAGGCCATTGTGTCTGTTCCATGTAGGATGATAAACCCATCATATTCTTTAGGTTCATCCTGAAGAGATTCAACATCAAAAGAAATTAATTGGAAAAAGAAGGAAACACGAGTCAGAAGAGATGAGCAGTATGAAACAAAGCTTTCACCAACGTACAGAGCTGGAGCATGACCAACACACTCTTGTTGAGTTGCTACATTGACAGATAAAATACATTTCTTGCAAAGAAACCATAGTTATAATTCTTTCTCTTTTGATAAGGGAGGATTTATTAAAATAACAACGCATCTCATAATTGGATCTAAAATGATACAGAATTGAATAGCAGCAATAACATCTCTGTAGGCCCATCTGAACAGTAACAAAAACAGCTTAGGAGGTTAAAAGGCTTAAAAGGTTAATGAGTATTTGAAAAAGATAGAGGCGATGTATTAATATTGAATAGGTGTTCACTGAAGACAGAAGAGATGATGGGGGTGCTTGCATACTTAGGTGTCAGTACTTCCGCTTGCTTGCCTTGTGTCTCTGTCTTCCTGTCTGTCAGTGTGGGTGTGTCTTTTGTTTGTTTTTTGCGTGCATGTGCTTTTGTTTTTGTAGTCCCACCTCCTGTCCCGCCTATCTGCCCTGCCACACCCACCACCTGAAGCCCATCCTGCACACCTGTTCCCTGTTAACTCATCACCAGCCAGTGTGTATTTTATTTTTTAATTTTTTTTTTTTTTTGGATTTTGAACTTGCCTTGTGATTTTGGATTTCTGCCTGTGGATTTTCTAGTCTCAACTCTTTTACTGTTTTATCACTACTGATTTTGGATTGTCATCAAATAAACACCTGGTTTGGCATTCTGGTCTGCTCCTGGGTCCTTCCACCAGAAGGCCTGACACTTAGGATTGGATCAAAGTAAAGAAACAAGGAGGGTATTAGTGGAGGGATGGGTGTCTGTTAGGTGTGTGGGTGTTGTTTGAACTGTTTTCTGTGTTTGTGTATGTTTTTTGCTATATGACTATGAATTTATGCAGAGTCTATTTGAGTCTAGTTTAGTTATAGCTCAAAAATAGAATTTTGATTTTAAGGTTATACTATGAAATGTGCCAAATTCAGAGGAGACAAATATTTTAGTATCTTAGAAAAATAAAATGTGATATTATGTTGTTAAAAACTGTGGGGCAATTGCTCTGTCGTTAGCTTAGCATCATTCTTTCTGATCATGCACCTATGATGGTAGTCATGACAATACCAGAAGCTCCACCACAAACTTATTAATGGAGACTTTAATCATTGTTATTCCCTGAATCTGACTTTGTACCCTTTGAAAGAACATAAGAGTCATAATTTGGGATTGTGATGACCTGAGAGGTGACATCACGAGACTGCCTGTTCCCTGTTGTCATAATTTGTTCCAAAGTCTATCTGACTCCTTTAAGTCAGACAGTACCGCATACTTTCTGTCTTCAAGGAGGAATGTTAAGACAATACATTGCTTTGGTTTGGTTTTGGCCCACCTCACGGTTTTAATGACCAAAAAGCAATTTGATTGGTTGATTGAAGGGCGCTGGGGCCTCAGCAGACACCTGTTGTATAGTTTTTTATACCCCTTTAATTTTCCATTCTTTATGCTTTTCCCTCAACTTCATATTTTCATTTATGATTTTTATTTCACCACTGGAAGCGCCTGCTATGCAGACACAAAAAAACTGATTGGTTGTTTTCATTTTATCTATCTATTAATCCAAATGTTATTTCTGATGTGTATAATCACACTTGTGATCAGCAGCACCCATAATCATGTAAATAGATATTACTCTGAATATGCCATAGGCTGGAAAAAAGAAAATGTTCATTTATAATTGTACGTTTATTTGTTTGTGTGTTTTTCTACTATTGTCCGTAAATATGAGGAATGCCATTATGTCTCAGGTTGCTCTGTGTGTCGTGGGGTTGTGTGATGTTGCTGTTATAGCAGTCAATAAATGAAAAAAAGGGAGTAGAAAAAGTACAATAAGACACCTTCATAAATAGCCAGTAGGGGGCGATAGTGTGTGCCTTTTACCTCTGCCAGGATTTTTTTGGCAATGTCACTCCAGTTCTGAGGCAACATCTTAGTGGAGTCAATAGGCTTCAGGACCTCCTCAATGTGGTAAAGTACTCGGATGTTTCCAGGACAATCATCTGTTGCCTTCTCACTAAAGGAAGACGGAAAGACTATTTTACTCATGTGATAACGCAATTACTTCACATTACATTATCATTTGGTAGACGCTCTTATCCAGAGCAGCTTACACAGTGCATCTAACGAAGTGGCATGAAAATTTGCTCAAACAGGACATCACTAACCACACATGGACAAGCATCTGTGTTAACATAGTGCTGAGATCACAAATGTGTGGCTAGATTGATATGTAAGTGCAGAGCAATATGTACAATATGTACAATTTAAGCACTATATCATTCCAAGTATAACATTAACACATACTACACACATGCAAATAAAGCACATACCACATACCCAATTACATAAAACTGAAATAAACCTCAACATATATGATTGCACATAGGAAAGACAAAAGATCATGTATAGGTAGGGGGAGTGGGAGTAGCCTGAGGAGTCTTCATTCTGAGACAAAAGATGGCCAGTGTTTCAGCTGTTCTGACTAAAACAGGAATCTCGTTCCACTGCTTAGGGGCTGAAACAGGCAGTGGACTTGACCAGGATGCAAGACCATGAGAGCGGAGAACAGCCAAGTGTTAAGCAGCTAGGCACAGCGGTCTGACCAGCACGTAGGGCCGAGTGATTCCGCTGAAGATAAGAGGGAGCCATTTCCCTCACAACTTGGTAGACTAATATTAAGTAATAATATAACTGAAATACTAACTTCTGAGTAAATTCTATGCTGTTATTTTATAAGTTTGACTACTAGGATTGTTCTCTTTAATCCCATAGAGAATTAGTACATATTTCCGCTTTTTTATAACTGCTCTGATTTCGCTCTAGATATGAACTACATGTTATGAACTAAACCCGTTTTTCAGGAATGGCAATGAAGGTTGCCAATTGTGTTTTCTGTTCAACTCTAAATTTAGGCGGCCATAATTTATTCCATGAATGACTCAAAAGTTTTATCTTAAAAAGCTGAAAGATGATTTTTATCATTTTGATGAAGCAATCAAACATTTGTCTTTTCAATTTTTACAAGGTTTTGGCTACAGTGCTGGCAGACTTTCATGAAGGATTTGAAATCATAAGCACAAATGCTCCTGTATTTGATATTATACTCACGGCAGCACAAACCAGCCATCTTTCTCGGCTTCATACAGCTCAGGGTGTCTGCGAATCTCATTTGTGAAGTCACCTCGTCTCCCTGGGATCAGTTTCCCTGCAACACATTATCACTGTTAGCATTAATGTTGTCAAGGTAATGTAACTGTTTACTGTTTATAATTATTTCTAATACTTAGCGAGTTGTAGGTGATCTCAAAGGTTGAGTAACCTGCAGAAAGTTGTCTTGAGCTTTACATTTACATTTATTCATTTGGCAAATGCTTTTATCCAAAGTGACTTACAAGTGTGGCAGAACATTTTTGCCATATTTGCCTTTTCTAGGAGAACAATGTTTATGTATTCTAAAAACCCATTCACACAGCTAGATTATTATCGAGCATATAATATACACTATATGGACAAAAGTATTTGGACGCCTGACCATTACATCAACAGGGACTGCAATGACATTGTATTCAAATACATATACTTTAATATGGAGTTGGTCCCCCTTTTGCAGCTATAACAGCTTCCACTCTTCTTTCCACAAGATTTTGGAGTGTTTCTGTGGGAATTTGTGCCCATTCATTCTGTAGAGCAGTGTTTCTCAACCCTCTCCTGGAGTAACCCCTGCCCTGCATGTTTTAGATCTCTCCCTGCTCCAACACAGCTGATTCAAATGATCCGTTTGTTATTAAGCAGCTTCAGGAGTTCATAACGAGTTGATCATTTGAATCAGCTGTGTTGGAGCAGGGAGAGATCTAAAACATGCAGGGCAGGGGGTCCTCCAGGAGAGGGTTGAGAAACACTGCTGTAGAGCATTTATGAGGTCAGGCACTGATGTTGGACTAGAAGGCCTGGCTTGCAATCTCCGTTCCAGTTCATCCCAAAGGTGCTTGATGGGGTTGAGGTCAGGGCTCTGTGCGGGCCAGTCAAGTTCTTCCACACCGAACTCATCAAACCATGTCTTTATAGTCCTTGCTTTGTGCACTGGGGCACAGTCATGTTGGAATAGAAAAGGGCCTTCCCCAAACTGTTGCCACAAAGTTGGAAGCATAGCATTGTCCAAAATGTCTCGGTATGCTGAAGCATTAAGATTGCCCTTCACTAGAGATAAGGGGCCTAGCCCAAACACCCTGAAAAACAGCCCCATGCCATTATCCCTCCTAGACCAAACTTCACAGTTGGCACAATGCAGTCAGGCAGGTAACATTCTCCCGGTATCCGCTAAACCCAGACTCGCCCATCTGACTACCAAACAGAGAAGCGTGATTCGTCACTCCACAGAACACGTTTCCACTGCTCCACAGTCCAGTGTCGGTGTGCTTTACACCACTCCATCCAACGCTTGGCATTGAACTTGCTGATGTGAGGTTTGCATGCAGCTGCTTGGCCATGGAAACCCATTCCATGAAGCTCCCACCGCACAGTTTTTGTGCTTACAATAATGCCAGTGGAAGTTCGGAACTATGAAATCATCAGAGCACTGGCGACTTTTACACACCATGCGCCTTAGCAGTCGTTGACCCCGCTCTGTGATTTTACGTGGTCTTCCGCTTCATGGCTGAGTTGCTGTTGTTCCTAAACACTTCCACTTTCTAATAATATCACTTACAGTTGACCGTGGAATATCCAGCAGGGATGAAATTTCACGAACCATCTTATTGCAAAGGTGGCATCCTATCACAGTACCACGCTTGAAGTCACTGAGCTCTTCAGAACGACCCATTTTGTATCACAAATGTTTGCAAATGAAGACTGCATGGCTAGGTGCTTAATTTTATACACCTGTGGCAACAGGTCTGATTGAAACACCTGAATTCAGTAATTAACAGGTGTGGCCAAATACTTTTGTCCGTATAGTGTATTTTATCCATATCATTTCATATAAAGTGTGGTGCCCACAATTCAAACCCACAGCCTGATGGTCTGAAATACAATACCCTGTGCACTGTGCCTCTCTCTGCAGTTATGGAAGTGCAGCTTTTCTCCCACTGTGATTTATGTGGACACTGAAATAATCATCAGAATGTCTGCAACAAACTTTACAAGATTCTTTCTGTGACTAGGAGGATATTTGTATCAGTTTGAAATTTGTATGAGTTTGCTGTTTTTCTTGGTAATTGATGTTGTAAAATATATTGTATAATGCAATAATTCCACCAAGGTGTGAGTGGAAAAATGTACATGTCACTCTGTGTCTCACCCATTACAAATACACACATGAATCCTGATCTATCAACCCCATTCATTCAAGTTCTGTCCTACAAAGTGTAGTTGAACTGTTATATATCATTGCTAAGTAATTACAACTGTACATATCCAGTGAATCTCTTTTTTTGTGTTAAAACATTGTGGCAAAACATTTCTGAATCTTTTCCTGAAAAAACACTGAAGTCTGTTTTTATTGACTCACCACCAGGGCCTGGAACCATTCCTATGGTGCCACCAGTATAGTAGACAAACACCTTCTTCTCCTTGAGGTCCTTCATGATGAAACTTTATTCTTAACTTTTGTTCTGTCTGTCCTCAGCTTGCTTTGTTGTCTTCAAGGTTTTCTTTCCCTAAAATTTCCTGGTTTTTAAATGGCTTGCTGTGACCACATTGCAAGCACCTCCCAGTTAAATCCTGGATGACAAGGATATGACAAAAAGAAATACTGAGGGAGTGTTCCTTATGCAAATATTGAAGTGGTTCAGGTCATGGCAATCTAGATCTTCAGGAAGAAACAATGTGTTCCAGGTTCTTTGCCAAAATAGGGAAGTTTAGACATCAATCAATAGATATTGAGGACATCAAAATCAGGTTTCCTTAGTATAGTATAGTAACAGTAGTTGTTTTAGGAGCAGGGGGTACACCGACAATTGACAGAGTTGCAATGATTATTTTATCAGTTATGGGTTTGGGTTTCTTGTGGAAGAAATTCCTGCAGACCCATTAATTATGTTTAATCTGACAGAGGCTAGCCTCCTGTTATTTTAGGCATATGTGACTAATGTGGCTTCTGCTCATTCCCCTTAACAGTTAATCAACTTTGCCATCAAGGATGAGACTATGTGCACTATATTTCTATACATTTATGTGTAGGGCACTGTGTGATATTAGGCATCTAGTTTGTCTTCTTTTGTGATAATGTGCCCAAAATATGTGTCCTGTCACGATTATTACTTCACTCACAGTCTTTTTATTTTTTTTAACTCTAGGACAAAATATATATTCAGCCTTGTCTATGCACTCCTCTCCATGATATCATGAAATAAAGCTTGATCCCGACTGAAATCTCCGGTTGTCTGAGAATTATTCAACAAAAACACATAAAGGTAAGGTTAAATTTAACCTTTCAAGTAAGACATCCATTAGACAGTTTACACATTTTAGACAATTCCTTAGTTGACTATCTTAAGAGCACCATAATTCTGTGTCCTGTAACATGATGACACAATGGAATAATATGGTGATGGTAAGTGAGATACTACAGCTGTGAAAACTACCTGCTTCTGTGAAATGTGTTTCTGTTTGATGCATTGCATAAGAGTCACCTTACGAAATACCAATTCTTGAGAATTTTAACCGCAGCAGTTTGTAACCTGCCTACACATGCAGAGAATGACAGTGAATATCTTTTTAACCAAGTCACTGGTCTGCATGTCACATTGAATGGATTGGTTTTTGAAACCAGTATTACCACTTCAGAGGGAATGAAGACTACACTGCAATCTGGTGTGTGTGTGTATGTTCAACCTGTGACTAATTTTGAGTTATTTGCCAAAGGGCCATCAATCAAATGTGGCAAATGTGGTTAATTACACCTCATCTTTTATTTACAAATATGACAGAGTATGTCAATATATTTCTGCTTTGCATCAATATATTTTGCATGTATTTTCAATATTTTCTTAGGTTGACAAACATTTCTCAATATATTACAATGTATTTCATTTTCCCATTGGTGTATATGTGGAGAATGACAGTGAGAATCACTAAACCTGTGGGTGCAGTTCCAACAGGTCAGCACATAAAGTAACCCGTGCCATATATTGTCCCTCTCATGCTCCTCCTCTTTTGTCAGCCCATGACAGCAGCTAGTCTGGAATATCCAAGAGGATTAATGAACTGTGGTCAGCGTACACCACAAAACCACTTGGCAGCCTTGGCACACATATTTCCTAATGCTTTAATGGTATAGTTTTGTAAAGACTTTTTTCTATTACTGAATGCCCTCTGATATTTATTTAAAGAAAAAACCCTCACATTTACGTGCTGTTAAATTTTTTTTACAAACGCAAAACACCCACACCACACAAGACAGATGGCTCTCAACAAAGCTTATAAAAATTACAGTGCTGTTTTATACAGAAAAGGAGAATAATATACTCAAGGTCCTTTCAGGCTTGCCCAAAGTCGCTCATTATATGAATAGATAAAGGCACTATTTTCCCTTACATAAGGTACACCCAGTAATCTTCCCATCCTTGACCAAACTACTTATCACATTCCTTAAGCCTAGCATTCTGCAGTTCACTGAAATAATGTTTCACTGTACAGAAACAACAGAACTGATTGTCCATTCTCAAAACACAAAAGTCATACAACACAAATATGGTAACTTAAGAGAAGTCCATATAAAGCATGTGTTTGGTGAAATATGTTTGTAATCAAACAGTATGGCATCATTTCTCACATGTGGAACATTGACTCTTCTACTTTCATGAAGTGAGTTTACAGGTCACCAATGACAACACAATTTTGTTAGATACACTCTTTAATACTCCTCCTTCTCTTAATTTCCATCCCTCAGACAAATGAAATACTGTATCCTCAACTGGTATAGGAGACCTTTAACAAACACATTAGTATCCAGGCATCTGCACATGTAAGCATTTCACCAGGGCACCAGGACAAAAGTATCCTTCTGAATCAAACCCAGAGAAAAGAACAACAATGATATCAACACTTTTAATCTCTCTCACTTATCTTATAAATCAGTCTATCCAGAGCTTTATGTTGGTACTGTGACCTGCACAACTCTCCTGGGGTGTCTGTTGACACTTGTGTGGCTTGTCCCAACAGAATCTGTCTGGTGGTGCTGGAGTTGGCAGGTTACAAGTTTTTTGAACATAAACAGAGTCATGTGGACCGTAATGTCTCTCTTTTGCATGTTGGTTATGCCCCTCTCTCTCTGCATATCCTGTCTCCCTCCAACTCTAGCCTTGATGCCCGGCTGCAGAGGATCCAGATGCAACTTCAGCCTTCTGCCTATCAGAATCTCCGCAGGTGTCAGTCTGGTCATTGTCTGGGGAGTGATGCAGTACTGAAACAGGAAGTGTGGTGGGTTGGTTTCCTCCTGTCATCCTTCTAAATCCGTCCTTCAGTATTTGGACGTATCACTCGGCTAAATTTGAGGCTGGGTGAAACTCAGCTGTGCGAATATGGCATATCCCATTCCTCTGCATGAACTCCTGGAGCACTGCTCCACTGAAGGCAGGTCCGTGGTCCGTGTTGACTCAGCACTTAACACATTTGACCCAGTCTTTCAATGGTAACGGGAGCTGTGATATTGCTCATGATGTGTGCCTCTAAATACTTGGATTGTAAGTCAGCAAGGACAAGAACCATAGGGCCAACGGATGCCCCTGCAGAGTCTGCCTGTGTAGTCTGGCAATCAGGCCACTAACATGGATGTGGTAGAGCTGGTGCTGCAATTTTTTGACTTGCATTGTGAACATGACTTTACCTTGGTTTCCAAATCATTGTCCATGTTTGGCAACCACATGTACAACCTGGCCAGGCTTGTCATTCAGGAAACCTCTGGGAGGGCTTCATGAACTTCCTCCATGATGTGTGCGTATCGTCTGGGTGGTATGACTACCCTTGACCCCCAGAGAGTGTAGCCATCCTGAACACTCAATTCTGCCTTATGTTTGGCATGTAGCTTCAGTCCATCCTCTATGATAGGTGATGGTCACCCTCGAATCAAGAATTTCTTTACCTGAGACAGCATCGGGTCCCAGTCTGCCCATGCCTTAATCTGCCTTTCATTCACTGGACAACTAGACAGTCTCTCAAGAAGGATGATGGCGTCCAACAGGAGCTGGGTTTTGCCTGGTGTGTCAAGGAGAGGGAGACGGCTCAGTGCAACTGCATTTGTGTTTTTTCCCCCTTCATATTACTGTTTACATGCTTATTACCTGCCAGCTACATCTATGCCGAATGCATTAAGGTGATCATGGCTACCAACTTATGTTGCAGCACGGAGTTTGTCAGGTATCGCGACTGTATAATATGACCCCTGTTTTTCCCATATTGTTTCAATCTAGAAATTTATCTTTGCATTCATCTACAAGCAGTTGAAGTAACATGCCTTACCTTATTATATTGCCTCTTAGAAGAGGAATCTTCTCACTAATGGGTGCTTTTATCGTGAAGCTGTGATTTAAGTAACCAGGTGATGTGCAATAATGTTTATATTTGCAAGTATTTTTTTCCTTGTGCTCAGGATACTGTGTGAGTTTCCTCTCACATTAGCTCATTGGGCAGTGCACAGTTGTGTGCATGGACTAAGTGTATAGGTTTTGGGTACTTATTCCATAGATCTGCATTCAGCCATGGCAGGCTGGTCTTTTGGCCTTTTCTGCTGTTGACTTTCCTGTTGAAAACATTATTAATAATTCTCTGGATTGTGGTTAAACATTCACTGCTGTCAACTTCCACATTAATGCCAGAAAGTTGTTCACACCAGTCAATGTATAACATGCGTAATGGTAGTTTCAAAATTGTTCAGCTCTTGGAACTCTTGGAGCTTTTCCGGCTGTTTCATCATAACAAACTGAACCAGTTCTTCGTGAGCTTTCTGGTTATCAGTGCCATGTTATGATCATATAACCCTGTAATCATGGTGAAAGATGTGATCACTCCTACAGGTTTATTGCTAAATCAATCAGAGTTTCTGAGAAGCTAGTTATCCTTGTTAGCCCTTCATTAGTTGTGATAGGTACAGGCTGATTGTTATCTATTTGAAGGTTTTACTGTTTGACTTATTCTCCCAGTTGATATTAAAATCTCCCATAAGCATAACCCATTCCCTAAAGGCACATTCTCTAAGTATTTTTGAAACTGTTCAACTTCCAATTTGGAAGAAGGTAGCCAGTACATTGCAATAAGGACAGGAGACATTTGAGGGGATAGTGTTATATTTAAAGCAATACATTCAAGTTCAGCACCATTAGACCACTGATTCTGATTACATGGGATATTGTCTTTGATATACATCATTGCCTCTCCCCCTCTTCCCTCAGGTCTATCTCTTCTATATATGTATAATAGCCAGGTACACTCAGTGCAGCAGATTCTGATTTCTTATGAAGCCATGTTTCTGACAAACATAGAAAGTCAAAGTTTAACTCTGTGAGAAGGGGTCGCACATGGTCAATTTTAGAAATGATGCTGGAAATGTTCAAATGACCCCCTTACAGTCCCTTGGGTCAACAATAAATAATTCTGGAATGATTGGCGGCTTGATGAAACTTCCGTTTGAAGTGTTTCCTGATTGTTGGATTCTGCATCAATTCAGTATTTCAAGGAGTGTCAGCCAGAGAGCGCAAAAATGAAGGATGGGTTTATTCCATTTATATTAGCTCCTTGTGCCCAATTTAAAGGAAAAACATCTTATTTAATCACACTATACCGCCCAGTGAAAACATGTTTTAATTTAGGCGCCCACATAAAAATTATTTTTAAATCTACCTGGTTTGCACCTACCTCAGTAACTCAGGGGGCGAGTCTTCATTTCTATCACAAAACTGAGGATTAAAACTTACCTACAGAGCGAACTCTCCTGTTCTCTGCTATACCTGTCTTAAACAGATTAGGAATTATCATTATATTGTTATAAACCTTTTTCACCATGCCTCGCCCTGCACATTTAACTATATTTCATGTTTAGGAAAAATATAATCAATGAATTATTAATATTGTAATGACTAAAGGAAACTCTTGCTGATTTTTAGCGTTAAGTTTCTCATAGTTTTCAGTTAGCATTTGCTATATTTTTAATGTTAAATCGCTGTTTCCTCAAAGATAAAATTAGCTAGAATTTTTCCAAAAAACTTGTCTTTTAACAGTGGATTTTCTTGAACTTTATAATTCAACTGAAAAACAAATAACTATAACCGCTAATTTACAATGCACTAAAAACAAAAATGTTTTGTCTTACTGTTTACATATACTTTTTGGTAATTTTACTTGACAAAGATTTTTATGTTGTATTAGTTGATATGATTTTTGAAAACAGCTGCTAAACGAAAAGTTGAAAACTAAAAACAGTTCGAATCAGGGCTTGTATTCTCGTATTAAGAAAAAAAGAAAAAGAAAAACAAAACATGCAGGACAAGATGCATCGTGATGCATCGAGAGTCTTTTTGTAATTGAATCGCTTCCCTTTGAATCGTAATCGAATCGTGAGACCAGTGAGGATTCACACCTCTACTTGGGCTTGTTTGTGTTTTGCTCATTTCCCATATGAATGGGGACTGGTATGAGGAGCACGGCTCAATTTATCTTTCTTTAGAACATTGTGGTATGCTCCTACTTCCTACATGAAATGAAGGGCAAAAATGTATAGCTTATTATTTATATATTTAGAGTGCAGATGGTACTAGATGATTTTTACTGATTTCAGATATTTAATGTTCATTTAAACAGCAATTAGTGGTTCAGTGAATCTACAAATCAATAATTGGTGGCTGTTCCCCATGTAAAAATTTAGTCTCTGGAGAGTACCATCCAATTTATCTGCCATACTTATGGACAATCATCCATTTAAGGTACAATTTACAGTGAGTAGGTGGGTTGATCATGTAAGGTGCTTGTGCACCCTATCAAAACATCCTTGTGCAGTTCAAGCCAATGAGAGGTGTACAGCATTTGGGATGAAGGACAGAGGCGCATGCATTCATTCCAGCCCACAATATCTAATCCATTCATTCCAGACATTTACTATGTTCCTCAGACAGCTACTGTCAGGACACAGGCATGGACTCAAATGCAGCCCAGGTGAATTCAGGTTCCAAGCAGCTTTATTCAAATCACAGGGCAGGCTCGTGGTGGCAGTACAGGCAGGGTCAAAAAACCAGGAAGGCAGGCCGAGGCGGAGCAATCAGGGAGCAGGGATCAAAACAGGAACAGGCTGGGTCAAACCGGACAGGCAAGCAGAACAGGCAGCCAAGGCAAGATGGCAGGCAGGGACGAGGTAGCAAGTCAAGCAGAAGTCGGTACAGGATCAGCAGCATGAGTAACAAGGCGGGCCTGTAACAGAGGAAACACTGAGATGAACTGGCAACAAGACAGAGACAAGCAGGGTAGATATAGGGCTGGGCTGACGAGGAGATGGGATGCAGGTGGGCAGGCAGGCAGGCAGGTGGAGGCGATCAGGTAATCAGGTGGGCAGGGACAGGGCGGAGAGCGGGGCAAGGCAGGAACACATGGGAACTGTAAACAAAAGCAACATGGACGACACTGACAGACAGGGAGAAACACCAAACAACAGCTAGGGGCCCAAAGTACTGACAGCTACGGTCTGTATGATTTCTCTGTAACAGAATTTACATCAAGGTACATTTGCTAAGCTATGATGTTCTTAGGACAGCTACAGATATTTTTGCGCTTGCCAAGTTCCAGTCTGCTTTCAAAGCATAGCTGAGCTCGACACACCCTTCTGACAACAGCCCAAACTTATTCACCCTTTAGTAAGAGAATGTTATGGAGACATAATATCCAAGGGGGAAGGGAAGAGAGAGGGTCGCAGACTGAGCCCCAATGTCTCCCACCACTTGTAATATAACCACTTATCCTATATACCATTTCTCAATTCATTTTGCTTGCTTTGATCTCTATCATATAAAGGGCTAAAGTTTGGTGCTTTTAAAACTCTGTTTTGTGCTGAACTCCCTTTTTTACTGTCCTTGTTTGTTGCAGAGATCATGTCCTACTAGCAATATGGCAACACTTCTGAATAATACACATGAACAGATTTATTTTTTAATATGAGAAAATCATGGTCTTTGCAGAAGCAAAAGCAGAGTAAATATATTTTTCTCTTCTTCCCTAAGGCTGCTTAACATTTGAACTCTTATATACTTTACTGAAATCAGCATAATGAATCTGGGCCTATGCGCCTGGAAATTATCCATGAAGTCTTCAGATTACATTGCAGTACAAAAGGACATCTCATCTGTGGCACATCATTCCAAGCATTCCTTATCCCTAGAAGAAAAAGATCAATACAAATGTAAATATGGCAGCCCAGGGAATATTTAGACCACTGGCCCATCACACTTTCCATGACCAAATGACGACAGAACCTCAGACAGAGGAAGAGCTTTACAGTAAACAGCTGTTTGCACTTTATTTAGTGCAAAGATGGCGAGACTTTTGGAATGGAATTACAAATGAGGATTACGTAGGAACAAAAATATAAGTACGTGGATTTAGACCAAATCACACTGACAGAGCATTACAGTGGCAGAGTGTCAGCCTGCACTGGTTGACCTGGTGTTATGACCTGTGTGAAAAGGGTCTGCCACAAAAAGTACCAATATCAAAATAAAGCCAAGTTACAACCAACAATTTGACAAATTGCTGCTGGTTGCATTTTGAAAATACAAACAGAACATGGGGTTTACCATTAGTATCATTTATATAGGGGTTGCTGCAGCTACAACCATTTCATCATCCAGCAATGGGCGGGCTTCATAATATGTAATAATTATGCAATAATTCTGCTGGAAGTCGCTCTGGATATGTGTCTGCCAAATGAATGTAATGTAATAATATTTGAATGTGCTGCAGTGTAGTTACTGTTAGTACCGTATCTTTGAGTGTCCTTTTTTAGATAGTTTGCTATTTATTTGTTGATACTAAATGTTATGTTATTGTCATTGTCATTTGCAGTGTTTGTATTGTTGTATAGCTTCTTGATGTATAATATGTTGGTTGCTTCAGGGGAGGGGTCTATATATAGGACCCAAATAAGGGCATATCTCATTTCAGGTTAGTTGATTAGTTATGTTTATTTTTCGTTAAGTCATCCACACCGTAAAATAGTCTACACTGGAGCATACTGGGTATTTCATGATTACAAATAAATCACTGTTGGCTCTAATTCCTCATCTGAGTGATTCATTTCAATCCTCCAGCCACTGGTGCACCCTGTGTGGGGTTATACTATATAATAGTAATATTGGTATGGACTAGGCCTTTTGGTTCATTATACCTACTTTTGCAGGAACCCCTAAAAGGAACCTAATTATTTTTGAAGTATACAAAACAATATGCAGTATATGGGGCACACCCTGCCCCCTCAGTCATACATACTATGTGAATATTTGAATACCTAAAATGCTTCTAATTTTAGAGGGGTTAATGCCATGTTACCCTTTATGCTGCCATATTTGATCCCTCCTGATCTCACCTTTCCTCTGGTACAGTCATCTCGCCACAGACACTTTTCTCCAGAATCTGAAAGCAGTTTATTTTACCAGTAAGTTATTATTACTCTTAATGTCGAAATCATAACTTATTTACCAAGCTGCTAGTCACTACTTGTTTTAATATGTACAAGAATAGTACATAGAATAGAATAGTATTAATCTCATTATTGTTTAATTAGAGCAACTGTGATAAATGTTGTGATAATATTAACATACATTATAAATAATTTACCTCCTTCCTCAGTTTGTAAGGGATATTAGGAATCTGTAGAACCCAGATCAGTTTAGTCAGTGCTGATTCTATGGTGATGTCATGGCCTGACACCACACCTGCTTCTACCAGCCACTGAGAGAAGGAGGGAGAAGAAAACAATGTGATGCTTGTTTAAATGGTCTCAGTCACATCACAGCAACTAGTACATTTCATTGAAAAGGTACTCATGAATTGCTATGAGGTTGGAGAGAGACAGTAATATTCAAGAACAAAAAGTGTTAAAAAGGGAGGAACAATAAAATATTTCTCAAGCAGAGGATCATACCGATGACACGTTGTAGATAGCCTCCACCACCCCTTTGAAAACCTGGCAGCAGTTGAGGAACAGCACTCCTCTTTCCTTGGCTTCAATCATGGCAGATTTAAGCCAATCAAAATCAGGGACATTTCCAGCCCCAAAAGAAGCCAGAGCCACACCCCCTGCTCCCCTTAAGACACTGCACACCTGCAAAACACAGGACAGTTTGCATTAAAAAATATTTTTTTAAGCTTGCTTGAGCATACAGCTGTATGGTGTGTTAGAGTACATGTGTGATTCAATGAATTGCACAGGCATTCGATGGCGTCTGTCAGGGTTTCAGAGATGGATTCCCAAAATGCCCAGCAGGCATGCTCGTGACAGCCAGTCTGTCCCGGCTGCCTGCTGCTTCCCTCAGCCCCCACCAGAGGGAGTTTCATCCTGTTTGTGTGTGCATCATTGACTGATTGATCACATCTGCTTACAATTCGTCTTTGAGTGTTTGGTGTATTTAAACTCCACCTGTTGTATTGTTCCCTGCTCAGTCTTGAACTTGCCTGCATGCTGTGTCTTCCTGTGCTAATGTCTTGCTTGTTCTTTGTCTGTTTGCAATACTCCTGTGTGTCTGATTGATGTCTGCATTTGGGTCCCTCCTGCTCAACCATTACAGCGTCATTGTTTCACACTAATAAAATTCATGATAACAACTAAGGAGATTTCTCAAAGGATTTTACAATATGTTCATTTATATTAATTACCCAGAATCAGAAAAAAGAGATTTGCTAATTGAGTAAGGAATTTAGTATTTTGTAAGATGTTACTCCATCTCCAGCCTGCCACTCTCATGAGGGTAATCTGCTCCTGGTCACTCACTAGCATCTAGCTATCTATGTGGAAAACAGATTTCTGTATCCTTCCATGTTGTTTTATCTGAAATGTCATGTAATCTACAGTTATCTTTTCCCATGTATTGCCATTGTCATTCAGTTGTAGCACCTAAAGGATCCCAGTGAAAACTGCTGGACGTGTTCAATCTTTAATTAAAATCAGTCCATTTGAGGGAGATCCAATGATTTATTTGCTTTTCTGCCAGGCTTCTTCCTTCAGCTTCTGCCACATGTTCAGGCCACATCGAACACTACGAAGCAGGATGGAGCAGCCTACTGTTAACAGCTCATTTACAACTGTCTGTAAGTGGAAGTGGCCTTGTAGAGTGGCTACCATCTAACCATAGGTAATTGTGGCTCATGGAAATGAGATCAGAGAGTGGCCTAACAAGCCTTTCAAATCAGCATTTAGCTGCTATGATTAATTGCATTATATTGAAGTCATTCATGGTCCTCACTTTCAAGAGATGAAAATATCACAGAAATAAAAATGAGGATAAACACAATTCGAGACCCCACAGGATGTGACGACTTACAAATTCCTCCTGTATCCCCGGATAGAGGAATATTAGGCGAACATCTGAGTTTGTGTTACTCAGGGGGAGGAAAGGAATGAAACAGTCCAGGAAATTTGCACACTGCGTTACAGGGTCACACTGATAGTTCACTAGTAAAATTAAGAGAGGAGAGAGAGAGAGAGAGAGAGAGAGTGAGTTAGTATCCTTTTATGTAATGAATCTTCATTTAGCCTTTAATCTGCATTAGCATTACAATGTAAATAATGATTATGATCATTTTTAGTGTTTTATCAGCTCTGTCTTGTGTTGCATTACAGTGTGTGTGCATGTGTAACTCATTATAACCATAGGAACATGAGAAATAGTCACCTGTAATATCAACTCCCATTTCAACCAGGGGTTTGAATTTTGGGCTGGTGAATGCTTCAAATGAATTGCTGTCAAATTTTGTCACTCTGTTTCCTTGGAATAATTTGTTGTCAAAAAACAGAGATACCTATTGTGACAAACAAAAAAACACAGTTTTACTGGCCTTAAGATATTTTTTAGGTATAACACTTCTATTGAGCATTGAGAGTTAAAATATGAATGATTTGTTGGTCCATAGACCCCCCACTAAGCAAAAGTAAGCTCAACAGTAAATGGACCAGAGCTACCTGAAGCCTCATACACAAACTTAATTTCCAAGCACTGATTCGTTAAACTCAAACTTAGTGAGCTATAGTTGGCGGATAAAAGATACATGGAGTTAACCTAGCTCTGACCAGCACCTGTTCAGTAGTTATAGTGAATACAGCTGGTGTAGTGTAGTTACTTTGATCATATTTTTAAATGTGTAGAATCAATGCTTTCATCATGATCAGCTGCTGCTAGCTCACTATACCCAGCACCATTCCCTTTTAGTGAATGACAGTTTATTAATGATTGCAGGCTAATATGTAAAGTGATTAGGTCACCAATTATTTTCAATGACAAAGTGGCTGAATGTTCCAGTTGTGCTGCTATCTCCAAGAACAAAGCACAGCTGGAATGCCAAGTTGACCAATCAGATTGCATGACTTATTTACACTGCAAATTCCAAGCATTTTGTCTGCATTGTGAAACTAAGCAGTTCCTTATATTTTGGACGTGATGAATTGTAAGGCACATTTTTTCAGCTCACCCATACCAGTAAGAGGTTGTGGATGACAGACCACTCTCTCACCTGTTGGAGCGGTGCATAGCAGCCAGCAATGAGCAGAGATCCCAGCATGTTGTCCACTGCATCGCTGCGTGGCTCAAAGAGTGTCCTCTGAATGTGAACAGAGACGAGATGGGACAGATGTAAGAACAAGGGACAAGCAAATGACCACCACAATGTGGGATGTAAGGTCAGCCCTTTTGCAAACAACTGGCTATTCACTTAACATGATCCTATAGTTTGAAATATATCTTAGTCTTATATTCACTTCATGTGGATATTGAGCAGGATTAAATCTGTTAGCTGTGTCAAGTGCAAAGATAAGCCAGAATGATATCCCCACGTTTAGTGATGTGGTCTCCCAGTCTACAGCTTCAAAACCAAGCCAAAGTGCAGGTGCAATGATAAAGGTTAGAATGGGCCGCAGGTGAAAGGCACTAGTGGGATGTCCCTCAGTCTTCATTGGCCTAGTGGGGAATTCCATTACGGGCTGCAAGGCAAGCTGTCTGTACATTTGTAGGGAGGTATGATGATCTTAAGGTCAGAACAAATCCCTATGCTACATGTGTAGTGCAACCCTATTCCATTACCAGCAAAGAGAATTGTTCATGTTCATATAGTTTACAGCAATGAAGTCAGATGATATTTATAACTCAGACTAATATAAACATATATTGTTTATTCCAGCCACCAATAAACTCTTGTGTAGGTAATTTAAAAAGTAGCACCTTCTTAAATATTTTATTCTATGTAGATTCTCATTGCAAACATCCTGCATATGAAAAGATTATAAAGCAACTGTCGTTATTTTCATCATTATTATTACCTGTGCTCCTGTCAGTACAACCGGTTTCCTAATTTTTCCATGCAGAAGGAAAGACAGGGCTGAAGAGGTGTAGGCCATTGTGTCTGTTCCATGTAGGATGATAAACCCATCATACTTATGAGTTCTATCCTGAAGGGATTCAACATTTAAAGAAATTCATTGGAATAAGAAGGAAACATGAGTCAGAAGAGATGAGCTGTATGAAACAGAGCTTTCACTACCATACAGAGCTGGCATATGACCAACACACACTTGTTGAGTTGCTACATTGACAGATGAAATACGTTTCTTTGGAAGAAACCACATAGTTATAATCCTTTCTCTTTTGAGGGAGGATTCATTAAAATAACAATGTATCTAATGAGGAGATTATGGGGGTGCTTGCATAGTTAGGGTTGGATCAAAGTAAAGAAACAAGGAGGGTATTAGTGGAGGGATTGGTATCTGGTAGGTCTGTGGGTGTTGTTTGAACTGTTTTCTATGTTTGTACATGTTTTTTGCTATATGACTATGAATTTATGCAGACAATTGAACCTAGTTTAGTTATAGCTCAAATTAGAATTTTGATTTGAAGGTTATACTATGAAATGTGCCAAATTCAGAGGAGACAAATATTTTAGTATCTTAGAAAAATCAAATGTGACATTATGTTGTTAAAAGCAATACTTTTATTTGGATATGAAATCGAAAATTTAAAAAGAGAGGGATGGAGCAATTTATTTGGTGTTGTTTTCCCATAAAGTGTGAGAGGTGGCTATGTACAATGATCAATAATGTTACTTCTCAGTATGTTGATCAAAATAGTGTCTTACATGTTATATTACAGAATTTTGAAGTCATTATTGTAAGTGTTTATGGTCCAAATGAGGATCCACCTTGAGTGTCATATGTAGTCAGAGGAGATTTTAATCAGAGCCTGGAAGAATTCTAGAGAATTCAGAGAATTCTAGACTGGAATAAAGGCAGATCCAATACAAAGTAGTTGGAAATGTCTACTACTTCAAGAATACCTTTATTACACCTACTGTAAACAACAACGATGGATTAGTAGATGTCTGGCAATTACTGCTTCCTGAGGACAGGGGTTTGTTCTGTTCACCAGTCCATAATGTACATTTCAGTCTTGATTTTTTTGTTAATCTAATTTACATTTTCCAAAAGCTGACATAGACAGCATCATTCTTTCTGATCATGCACCTATAATGGTTGGCATGACAATACCAGAAGCTCCACCACAAACTTATTAATGGAGACTCCAATCATTGTTATTCCCTGAATCTGACTTTGTACCCTTTGAAAGAGTTAAGAGTCATAATCTGGGATTGTGATGACCTGAGAGGTGACATCACGAGACTGCCTATTCCCTGTTGTCAGGAGGAATGTTAAGACAATGCATTACGCTGGTTTGATTTTGGCCCACCTAAAGTTTGAAAAGAGAAAAAAGCAATTTGATTGGTTGATTGAAGGGCGCTGGGGCCTCAACAGACTTTAACTCACGATGTATAATTTTTTATACCCCTTTAATTTTCCATTCTTTATGCTTTCCACTCGACTTTATATTTTCATCTATGCGTTTTATTTCGCCACTTGAAGCGCCTGCTAGCCCCTGCTGGTTGGTTGTTTTCATTTCATCTGTCTGTTAAGCCAAATGTTATTTCTGATGTGTATAATCACACTTGTGACCAGCAGCACTCATAATCATGTAAATAAATATTACTCTGAATATGCCATAGGCTGGAAAAAAGAAAATGTTCATTTATAATGATACGTTTTGTTTGTTCGTTCTACTATTGTCTGTCAATATGGGGAATGCCTTTATGTCTCAGGTTGCCGTGGGGATGTGTGATTTTGCTGTTGTAGCAGTCAAATGAAAAAAAGGAAGGAGTGGATAAAAGTACAATAAGACACCTTCATAAATAGCCAGTAGGGGGCGATAGTGTGTGCCTTTTACCTCTGTCAGGATTTTGTTGGCAATGTCACTCCAGTTCTGGGGCAACATCTTAGAGGAGTCAATAGGCTTCAGGACCTCCTCAATGTGGTAAAGTACTTGGATGTTTCCAGGACAATCATCTGTTGCCTTCTCACTAAAGGAAGACGGAAAGACTATTTCACTCATGCGATAACACAATTACATTACATTACATTATCATTTTGGAGACACTCTTATCCAGGGCAACTTAAACAGTGCATCTAACAAAGTGGCATGAAAATTTGCTCAAACAGGACATCACTAACCACACATGAACAAGCATCTGTGTTAACATAGTGCTGAGATCACAAATGTGTGGCTAGATTGACATGTAAGTGCAGAGCAATATGTACAATATGTACAATTTAAGCACTATATCATTCCAAATATAACATTAACACATACTACACACATGCAAATAAAGCACATACCACATACCCAATTACATAAAACTGAAATAAACCTCAACATATATGATTGCACATAGGAAAGACAAAAGATCATGTATAGGTAGGGGGAGTGGGAATAGCCTGAGGAGTCTTCATTCTGAGACAAAAGATGGCCAGTGTTTCAGCTGTTCTGACTAAAACAGGAATCTCGTTCCACTGCTTAGTGGCTGAAACAGGCAGTGGACTTGACCAGGATGCAAGGCCATGAGAGCGGAGAACAGCCAAGTGTTAAGCAGCTAAGCACAGCGGTCTGACCAGCATGTAGGGCCGAGTGATTCCGCTGAAGATAAGAGGGAGCCATTTCCCTCACAACCTGGTAGACTAATAATAAGTAATAATAACAACTAACTGAAATACTAACTGCTGAGTAAATTCTATGCTGTGTTATTTTAGAGGTTTGACTTCTAGAATTGTTCTCTTTAATCCCATAGAGAATTAGTGCATATTTCCGCTTTTTTATAACTGCTCTGATTTCGCTCTAGATATGAACTACATGTTATGAACTAAGCCCGTTTTTCAGGAATGGCAATGAAGGCTGCCAATTGTGTTTTCTGTTCAACTCTAAATTTAGGCGGCCATAATTTATTCCATGAATGACTCAAAAGTTTTAGCTTAAAAAGCTGAAAGATGATTTTTATCATTTTGATGAAGCAATCATTCAACATTTGTCTTTTCAATTTCTACAAGGTTTTGGCTACAGTGCTGGCAGACTTTGAAGGATTTGAATTTCATAAGCACAAATGCCCCTATATTTGATATTATACTCACGGCAGCACAAACCAGCCATCTTTCTCGGCTTTATACAGCTCAGGGTGTCTGCGAATCTCATTTGTGAAGTCGCCTCGTTTCCCTGGTATCAGTTTCCCTGTAACACATTGTTGTTGTCATGGTAATGTTACTCTTTGCTGTTTATAATTATTTGGAATAGTATGTTGTGGGCAATCTGGACTCAAAGGTCTTACAACAACCTGGTACTTGTTTTGAGTGTTAAGTATTTTCCTTCTCCAGGAGATTGTGCAGTGCTCATATATTTCATAATAACCAACTCACACAACTAAATTTTTATCAGAATATGATATAAAGTTAATTGGTCATGTATGCTGCCGAGGAGTCAAACAGCCCTGAGATCTGACATAGAGTGCTTTGTACATGGTGCTGCTCTGGCACCCTGTACAGTTCTGAAAGTGCAGCATTTGTCCCAGCACACCTTTTCCATTATCATTTAAACAGAACTGTCACTTGGAGAAACAACTTTTACTGTTTTCTATTCTTTTCCTGAAAAGCAAAGTCTATTTTAAATGACTCACCATCAGGACCCAGAACCATTCCAATGGTGCCACCTGTATAGAAGATAAACACTTTCTTCATCATGATGACGCCTTGGCTTCAGTGTTGAGTCTGTCTGTTGTCAATCAGTTTCGTCGTGTTCAAGTTTCTATTTCTTTAGAAATGTCTGGTCCTTTTTAAATGGTTTGCTGTCAGTAGCTCCACCCAGTTGACAGATTAATGAGAAGAATATGAAATCGAATTCTTAGAAATGTATCCTTCATGCAATTTGGATGTATGTTCAGAAATGTAGCGTTTGTGTAAGAGCTGTTTTACTAAGTATCTGCTGCAGTTACCAGATAAACAGCAGGTGATGACAGTGATGATAAAAAATAAGCATAAACATCAGAATTGCCTGAATCATTTCAGTGGAGCCTCTTGAACCTTTTCATCCAGGTTCTACACACTTTTTGTATCACTCTCCAATTCCTCTTGATTCTGCTCTCTGGCATCTGAGCCTGAGCTGACCAAGGTTAGTTGCAATTAAACAAAAAGAGCAAAGAGAAAGGCCACCTCACCTTATTTTGGTGTTCACTATACCTATCAGAGCCCTTATGCAGGACCGCCTTACAGTACATAAAATCACTCTAAAATGGTAAGCAGAATCTGAAATAAAAATATATGCCCACATACTTGAAATCTTCAAAATAATTACACATGTTAAGACATGTCATGAGCCACCAGATATCCATCATGTGACACCGCAGGAGGATAAACCACCAGCCACACCACAGGATACAGATAGGCAAGTTAAGATCAAGCCTATATTTATTATAATTCACTCAAAGATAAATTATTTTCACAAAACAAACAGAAGCCACATTATTTTCATGCACAATGTCTTGTCATTGATGAACAACTCTCATAGCTGCATTTTTTGGCTAACCTAAGCAACGTGAGCAGTGCTGTCAGATTAGTGCTACATTATGCTCTGAGCATCAACCATCAGTTGCAGTGTACATTAAGTAACAGATCTCCTCGCTAGCTATATCCCAACTCTTCTAGCTTGAACATGTAATCAAGAATGAACATTTTTATCACACATTCAACACTTGTAGAACACAAAGACAGGGAGTAGCAAGAAGAGGATGGTTTCTTGGCAGAAGAGTATGTCGACCAGCCGATAACAGCTTTCAAAACAAAGACCAAAACAGTGTCCTGCTCCATCTGCTTCCAGCACAGCTTCCCGGCTCATAAAGCACACACTCATATGATGAAGAATGGTCATTGGTGGGAAGGATATTTGGTTCAAACTTTGGGCAACCAAAGCCGTTATTGCTATGATGGTTGCTGTGACTACCGTTCCAAGCTGAATTTTATTTAACTTTGACCCCATTGCTGGCTCAGTTTTCATGGTAATCATTTAGAACACCATTAGGTAAATAGTTTTCAAGCAAAGATTCAAGTGATGTGACTATTATTTCATAATGTATTTTGCACTCCACTGAAATGGAAGTTTGTGGGAAAACCAGAAAAACCCAGCTGTATCAGGCTATTTCATACATGTGCACTGTTCAGAAAGGACATTTCTGGACAGCCAGTAAACTAAAAAGTAATGGAACATAGTAGCTAGTTAGGCTTGCTCTGATTTGCTCTGTCAAGGAATGAATGCAATGTTATATAACAAAAAACTGCTAATGCTGTCAATTTCTGAATGCACCGCTGTTGCTATTCCCCTATCAGCTGTGCATCTTCAGGTTTGCCTGAGTGAGGGTGAGCTGGCATAGCTTGTGACAAGTAATCCAGGTTTTCTGTGGCAGACTGACTTCAGGTGTTGTGCCAAAGCAGGCGGAGGAATCTGACCCAACCTTCAGCGATTGAACTGACTGAAAAAGTTAGTTAACTAGCTAGGCAGCTACATCAAATTTGATATCCTGCAAGCCAGATGTAATCGTCTTGAGCTAATGCATCTGTGAATTGACAATAGCATGAGGGAGTGATAAATGCACCTGCTACTGGGGTGAATTTCGTATGACTCATTTTCATCAGAAAGGCCCAATAAGACTGCAGTCATGAGAACTACATTAGACTGAAAAGTAGAGACACCTGTCACAATTTTATGTTAGGATAATTACACTACAATGATTCCAAAATCACTTGAAATGTCATAGAAATGTTCATTTTATACTGCAGACATATCTGGATTGTAATAATAAAGAAAAACAACACACAAAGGTAAGATTTGTACACTAAATTGTAAGCCAAAGGTATATTTCAAAGGAAATCAATCATCAATGTCTCTATTAATATTCATAGTTCAGTAAAAAAAAAAAAAAGTGCACATTGATTGTTTGTTAGTTAGGTGGCTAGATAATTTTTTCCTAAACAATTGAAATAAATAATTATTTTTAACATTCCTGACTAGCTCATATCAGATATTATATGTGAACATTGCCACATATACCTTGATTTGCCCATTGTGCACTTTTCTGCAATTTCATGCCCTGCGAAACGCTTTGCATTGGGATTGAATGTGGAGTCTAAGAAAAAACTGTCATTTTTGTACAGACTAAATGTCATTTTCTTATCCAATCCATTCAGAAAAAGCCAGTAATATTTCTGGAAAGAGATTTTTTGACAAAATGCTATTTATGTTAAAAACCCTGTTTGTGTTGTTTTTCTTATACTGCTGACATGGTAACAGAAATGGCCTGGTGTTTTCCTGTAAAGCAAGCACTTACAGCTAAGACACGCCTGCCAATGGGCACTATTTTTGCCAGATACCGTGGGAGACCTCACAGGCCTGCCTCGTGTCTTAGAGACAAACCGCTGACTCCTCTTGACTCAAGTTAGAAAGAGGAACAATACTGTCAAAACCCATTTTACATGGCACATTCTCTCAAAAAACCATCCCTGTCAAAATAAGTGAAAAGCCACAGTGAAAACTCACTGCTCTGCAACTGTGCACCATTACACTCAGAACCACATCACAAGTATCCGTTGGATATCAAAAGATTGAAATAAGACCTCTTTGTAGAAACAAAACAGTTTCTTAGACTGATTATCACAACCAGACACCATTAGATGGCCCTCAGCAGCTGGTTGACGGCCTTGTCCACACGGAGGGACTGCAGGGTGGCACACATCTTCAGCCTGGGCCCCATCTGACTGTGCAGGGCTTCGCACAGTGTGGCAGTGGCCCTGCTGTTGGTGTAAGAGCTGAGGAGATGCCACAGCAGGGGCAGAACTTCCTGCTCTACCATCTGGGGCTTTCGGGGGTACAGCTGAATCACCATATCTGAAATGCAGTGGCACAGCTGTCAATCACATGAACTAGCTAAAAAAGGCAACTTAGTACCTCACCAGTTTGTGGGTAAAATATACTGGCAGCAAAATAACAAATCCTTACTTAATTGTGAGAACTGATCAGTTCAATTCATCAGTTTTCCACTTAATGTCCAAATCCAGTCTTATTCTGCTCTTGCAATGAGCTGTGAGGGACATACCTGCAACCTTCTCTGTGAGGTCTGCCTTAGCCTGGCCGCTGAGGAGCTGGGCCTTGGCCACAAACATTTCCAGCAGGAGGACGTTATCTGCAAAAGGAAAAGTGGAGTTGAAGTCTGACATCATTTCAGAGAGAGGCAACCCAGAGGAGCACATTGGGGACTTCAGGAACCTTACCAAGGTTTTGGGTGAGAGCATTAATGGCTCTTGTGGCAGCATTATAGATGGCGCTGTTCTTGGAGTTGAGGTGACTCTCCACTATGGCCGGGACCAGGATGTAAACCACTTTAGCCAAATGATCTTTCAGCAGCGGAATGATCCTGCCCAGAGCCTCCAGCATGTGCAGATTCACCTTTCTGTTGGACTCCTGAAGCCTGGCCTTGATGACATCAAAAACCTTGCCAAGAACAGAAGATAATGAGAATAGCCCTAACTATCATACAACAGCTATGATTCCATTGATCAAGACCACTGTTTACTCAAAAATACATCAAGAAGTTTTTTCATGTGGATGTAGAGTCTGTGACCGATTTAGTCCTAAAATGACTGTCTCAAAGGCACCTTAGTATTGGCCCAGCAAAACGCTAATTTATAGCATCATTGAATCCAGAACATTAACTGTTACTCTGCCCTGCTGAGCTGACTCACTTGGAATATGCAGGAGGTGACCATGCTGGGGTTGTCGTTGCAGTCAGCCACCAGCTGGTTGATGGCTTTGATGCGCTCCTGGAAGTCCTTTGATTCCATCTGAGCCATCATCTGATTGATGAACGCCATCCTTCCTGCCACTTTGGGCACCTGAGCCTGAGACGAGGCTCTCTTTTTCGCTTTGCCAGGGACAGGAATTTTCACCCTTGCTGGAGAAGGCATTTGAGGCGTTTTGCTCAATCCCTGTAAACGACAGTGTACCCCTCCTCATTATACATGGGTTACTGTGAGTTTAAGATGTCATCATACATTATCATACTGCTATGAGTGACCATTAATAAAAAATAAAAAGTTGCTAGGAGTTATCCAAACTCAGGGTAACTTGATGAAGCTTTATGTAATTTTGTAGAAATGTAATGGTAAATGTCACAATACTTATTTAGTTCTCTCTTTATCATCATCTCCCTTTTATCATACCCATTTAGTAATGCTTTCAGTAAAGACTCACCTGAACAAATGAACTGCTGCTGTCGAATGACATCTTGGTCTTTTCCTCAAAGACGACTTTCCTGAGCGGCTGGTTGGCATTAATCATGTCGATCGCCTTCTCATCTGACAGTTTTGTCTTCCGGACAACAAAAATTTTCCTGGGTGCTGGAATCTCTTCAGCCAGAAAGCTGGCTTTCCCATGAGACATCTTTGTCTGTTTGGCAATGAGGAATTTATTGACTGCTACGATGTTGTAAGCAGAGCAGTCGTAAGACACCAGCTGGTTGTTTCTGGCAATGTACATTTTCCTCGGCCTGGTTGTCCCAGCCTGAACCTGCAAGCCACCATCCTGAGAAAGAGCCAGGGTCTCCGTCTTTGGGACATCAGGCCCCTGCCGGTTTTTTACAGTAGCATCCTTGGCCTTCTTACTCAAGTGCTTCTTTGAGCTTGATGCTGAAGGTCTGGGTACTGGTGAGTGTGATTTCTTATTCAATTTCTTCCTCTCATCAACAGCAAGGAAGATCAACGCTGTATCTAGACATAAAGGAATGCAAAATTGTACTCCATAAAACAGACAATACTGGAAGGAACTTTGGGCATAACGTGTTATGATGGTTTACATTTAAATATCATTTGACAGATTTCAGAACTTTTTAAATATAGCCATTGGTTTTTCAGAGCTATTGCTTGTTGTTTTTATTTTTATTTTATATAGATGGAAAACATTCTGTTTTTGGTTTTGCTGAAATGTATCATAAACTTCTTTATGAGTGTAATGACTTAAAAGGGACTGTCACAGAAGTCTCTTTTTAAGTTGTGCACCTGTGGTAGTGTTTTATAGTTAGATGTGTAAAGGATGGAATCACATGTTTTGTAACTGATGAAGGCAGTGTGATGAAACATAATTTGCTTCTCCTTCATAAAAAAAAAAAAAAAAAACATTCACACATTAAACACATGACGTGCCGTTTTTTATAAATGCAATTACTGCAATGATTTGACCTGCACAACTGAGTCTTAGCCTACTCTTGAGTAATCAACTACTATCAGACAAGCAAGGAAGGTAAAACTAATAAAATGTGTTACAAATATTTAAGATAACTCATCAGATGTCATTTAAAAAATATATTATATTACTTGACTCATTTATTTTACAAATGTCATCATTTGTAGGTTGTAGACATATCTACAGTAATGGTTTAATGTGTATGCGATCTTCCGTAGAGCCGTTACCTTTAGAATGGGGCTTGGCATAGGCTCGGTCTTCCTGGATCGGTGACACGGAATTCTTCTTACATGCTTTGCTGCATTTCTGACCCATAGTACACGAAGTTTAGTCCACAAATTTCATCGAACAACAACAGATGTAATTCGAATGGTAACCACAAGTAAAGTGATGCGTTGTGCAGATGGGATGCTATTTAAAAAGACTTTTTGAAAATAATTTTGCACGTGACGTCACAATACTGGAGATAGATAATACGTATGACATCATACGTGTTCGTGTGTTTCCATATATACAGGGTAATACAATTTATAATTATCACATAAAAGCAGCTACATTGAACTGAGTATTGTCCAGTTGCTACCTCTGTATTGTCGATGTTGCACTTTCCCCGTACTATGACAATGCTAGGTAACTAGCTGGTTGTTACAGTGCAAAAGTATGATGTCCATGGTTCTACCCAGTGATATAATACTTCCCGTATACGCGCGCAGTTTGCGCATAATTACTGATGTAACGTATTCTCAATTATTTTACATAAGTAGCTCTCACTGTTGTAATGTTGAATATTGCACAACTATGAGATAATCATGATGTCTAGTTTGAGTGTGCCACAGTACTTTCCGGGAGTAACCTCATAATTGCCCTTGCGATTACGGCTTTTCGTTTGAGTAATACGTAACTGGCAGAAAATACTTTGGCTCATCTTGACCCACGCAAAAACGACCCGACATGAAGGTGGCCCTGACGCTGTTGGCTATTATTTTGTTGATTTTAGCAGTCATCTCTTGGTGGTTAGAATCGTTCATAAATTCTATTATTTTGCGTCTTGTAGACCTACGTTCCGAGTGCTCCGATTCCCTAAGTTGTGCGGGGACACTCAGGTTTAAAACTGGCTTCACCACTGAAGTGAAATAAATGTATTATTTGATTTTGAAACAGTAGTCTTGTGTTGTTGTCATTTAGCCTTTCAGAGGTTATTGCATGGTTAAATCAATGAATTTCATCAAACCTACCACCAGACCAATTTTAGGTGGTGACGTGGCAATCTGCCTCAAATATTCCTATTTCATATTATGGCCATGACGCACAAAAACATGGAAAAGGTAAGGTAGGGAATTGTTCGCATCTAGTCAAAATGCCACTATACCCTCGGGATGAAAAAAAGGCAGAAATAGGCATAGCAGGATAATAACCTACTGTTTTACTATATAAAACTATTTGCCCCCTCACCATTTTTAACTGCCTCCTCAGTCACTTCATCCTGGCGCCTGGCCTAGTCCATATTCTATTATTTTATAACTTACCGTCAATACTGTAAACATTATGAAATCTTTCACAAGAAAGTATTTAAAGGAAAGGGGAAGTGGAGAGGATATGGCAATGCCAAACATAAAAGCACTGATGTTTAACAACACAAACAGCCAGATCCAAGCACCCAAAAAATGAAGCTTGGCAGAGTATCAGCACAGCACTACACAGAATGGGTTTTCCATGTGCAAGAAGAGTATGACAGAAAATTCCTCCCACAAAGATCATAGATTAAATACAACAACATTTTAATAGTATCTATAGCCTGTAAGACACTCATGTCACTAACAGCATTAGAACATACAGTATGATGACAGGACCAGGCCATCCAGCCCAGCTAAGCTCATTCTATCTATAGAGGGAAAACAGGGTGATAGGGCCCCCTTCATGCGCTTCAGGTAAGCAAAGCTGAGGTTAAAGTATGAGGCCTTAGTCACAAGTGTGACTATGACAAGATCACAATATGACCATCATCAGAGACAGAGTCAGAAGTCAAACCAAGGTTTCACACTGTCCACTGTTACAATGTCCAAACTAAAATTTCCATCTTTTCAAATGAGCAAATTTGGGCCCAGTAATACCTCTGATTATCACTATTCCATTTTGTGAACTTATGCTCTATCCAAATACAACTCCTAGGAAGGAGGCAGTAAAACCAGTAATAGAGGCCATCAGCATAACAATTAAACAATTAAAAACCCCTTGAATAACTAGGGCTGTGTCTAGTGTAAAGCTTTTGAGAGACACAGGCTTACACAAATCTGAAAGATAAAACTGTAATTATGAAGCATCACAGAAGTTTTAAACCTTTTTGGGGCTAATGCACATCAAAGGTCAAACCAGAATGTCAAGGCACACCAACTTAAAGTTGGTTATTTATTATAAAGAATGTCACACACATTATGATAGGTCATAATGTCATTGGTGAGATTTGACCCATATTGCACTACAGCAGACTGTCAAATAATTATCAAACAGATAGTTAAATCAGACAGTCAATTGTATAATTTAATAAAATTGCATTGAAGTGCCACGGAGCAAGAACTTGTCCAACATAGTGCGGCAACATGAACAGTAACATACTAAAATAAAATAAATAAAATAAAACAAGACATTACTCCATTAACCATTTCGCACGTATGGTCACAATGTTGTGATTTGCTGTTTAGCGCGTATGCTAAAACCGGTGTGATTAGAACACTAGATTGAAAAAATTCAACCTAATTTTAGATTTGAGGAAACAGCAATTTAACGTAAAAATATAGCAAATGCTAACTGAAAACTATGAGAAGCTTAATAACGCTAATGAAAACTTGTCCTGTATAGTGACAAGCTGCAGACTCACAGCCTGCAAAAGTCAGTACACCAACCATAAGCTTTTATTGTGCCCCAACGTGACCTTTTAACCTTACTGGAATCTAACCTTAGTAACCATGCTGATCATGATTTTGTAATGATGGGTAAAAAAGGGTCATACTCGTGATTTACTGGGTGAGGCTCTAGATGTTGTCACGCGGAACGCCAGATCACACCACCCCTGCAGCACCTCTTTGTAATTCTATATACGAGTAAACAATTTACACCCATTTGTCGTAATCATTATCCTGATTTCCCTATTATAATTAAATATTTATTTGTTTCCCTCCTTGGAAAAATTTAAACTGAATGTGATTAGTTTGCAGTTTTTGCTAGATCCCATTTGATCTCTTTGTTATACTTTACCAGAGCCACTTTGGTTTTATTCCACTAAAAGAATATGTCCTTTATCTTTTGCAAAATTGTACCGTAATTTCAGCATCCCAGTTCATTAACTGTACCGTGGACTTATTAGTAGCTAGCTTCATGACCAGATCCATGTGTGTCAGGCCAATTCAGACTACTGAAACAATGCCAAAACAAATTCTAGTTAGCTATCCATGTGTAGTTGAGCTGAATAGTGAGAGAGAGAACCAGCGAGTCTACTACCAAAAGTGAGCTCATCCCCTGATTAGGGACTTAGCCCTTTAGCTTGTAGAGCTCATGAAATGTTTTGTCATACTGTGGAGCTGGCATTTTGAACCATGCAGCAGATGTCACAATTGTGCCATAACTCAAACAGTGATGCTTATCAGATTATAAGGACCATGGTTTGAAAACTGCAGTAGATGTCACAGCAGTGCGGTTAATAAGATAATGATGTATTTCAGTTTGCTGGGGGCATTAAAAGGGGGACAGCACAGCAAGGCTAATTTGTTTGAATGACTATATCAGAAAAGATGATGTTACCCCATAGAATCAACAATACAAGAGCTACCCTGGCCATAGTCTTAAACGCAATGAACTAGTCACATCTGTTATAGCGCTGTGCATATGGTGAGAGAAGCAGGCTGAAACCCACCACAGACCATATTACACTAGTGATGCAAGTTTGAGAAACATATGAATGAAGTAACCAGGATACATTTTTCAAAGGTTTTATCCCCCACTCACCAATTGCAGTTCCCTTTCCTTGTTCAGTGAAATGTGTTTTGCTGTTTATCTTAAAGTAGTGAGTAAGAGTATTGTGTCCTTTCAGTAAATCAGTGAAAATATAAATTATTATTAGTATTTAAAAAGCTTTTATGAAGAACTCATGAATTCTGACTTGCAGTGTGGTCCTATATAAGATCCTGTTTGTGAATACAGTGGCAGCTACTGACATCCCTGCAGTATAAAGGACTACAACTGAAAGGAGGAAGGAGGTATTGAGACTTGACACTCACTTTTAATTCTAAAGCACAATATTACTTCATATTGTGGATATATCAATATAAATACTGAGATTTAAAAAGTAGACTGGAGAAGCTGTTTCAACACACAGGTGGACTTTAATTTAGGTTGAATTCATAATGACACAAGAAACAGAGAGCTATTATTAATGTATTTTTATTATTATTAATGAGTTATTAATGTATGTGTAACATTATACATTTTGATACAGTCTTAGACACAACCTGGGCTAACGGCAAAATTACGATATATTTATGTTTACTTCTCCCTTGTTTGATTGACTTTTACTTTAATTTTTTCCTATTTGAAAATGTTTTTCGGACCCTTAAATAATAAAGCTTGTCTCTCAGTTTTCGCTCGCTGAACGATATTTCCCCCATGAGGAGGAACATTTAAAACTCTGGCAACCCGGAGAAAATGGCTCGTCCAATACTCCTTATTCAGGAGCGCTGTGGACAGAACACATTCCACTCTACTTAAAAGTTCCTTTACATTGTCATATATATATATATGTTTCAACTCACATTTGACTAAAACTGCACCGGAATATACATATATTTTTCAACAGCGATTCGATGGTGCGTAACTAGCTAGCTAGCTACCTGGCTAGTACAAGGTTCCGTGGTTATTTTCAGCCCTTTTCGGCAGATCTCAGATCGGCTTACTCACTCCTTAGCTAACCTCATCCGAATCATTTACTGTTTTCGGTGTATTATTATTCTGATCCAGAATAAGTTGGTAGCTACATGCAAAATGTTCCTCCTACACCGACAAGGTGCTCCGGTTATTTTCCTTGACAACCGATTAGAATTCCCACTCCAAATCCTAAACCAACTAACTCAGTACAATCCAGGATCACTGATCCAGGATCAGATGCTAAGGACAGAAAGCAATTTTACACCCGAAGCGGCGAAATAATACCGGCATATTTTCGGTCAGTCCGTGCTGCAGTTCAGAGGTCGAGTTTGGACCCCGACATGCCAACCCAGCAGTAGAGTACGGTGGCACGGCTGCTCAGATGTGAATGTGTGTTATTTAATCACATCCAGCGACTTCAGAGTAAAATGGAGAACGATATTCTGGATTCCTTGGAGGACCTAGGGTAGGCGAAGCCCATTATTATTCTGGCCTGAATTATAAACTTATTTGTTAGCTGGATAGTTGTTCGCTCAACGACAAATGGAGTAGCGCAGACGAACCCCTCAACTGCGTGTCACATCGAGGCGTGATAGCCCGACTGTCTCCAGATTTATGTTGCCGTACTTTTTAATAATCTAAAACCATTGTCATTATAGCTGGCTTGTTAGATAACTAGCTAATGCTACCTACATGGCCACCAAGTACGTAACTTACCAGCTGACGATTTGGTTAGATGGCAAAGTATATGGTTAACGTGCTTGTGTCAGCTAGCAGGGTTTTTTTTCATGATTTGTCCACATGTCGTCGGTGTATCCATTTATATAACTACCTGTCTAGCGGCCGGTCTTTACCTTAACTAACTACCAGAGATGCTAGTCTGATATCTTGCTCTGTCAGAAGTATCATAACAGTAGGTCTGCAGCCTATCGTTTCAGAATATATGCTAGCTAGCTAGCCAGCCAACCATCTAGGTGTGGTCTGGATATCATTTTCCGACCGATTGCAACGTTAGTAGCTGTTTGTATGCTGACATCATCACAATTCAAAAGCTGTTCATTTTTAACTGTTTCTTGGAATGTATTCCGTTGTGTTGTGACGCCATATAACTGTTATCTACTAATGATAACATGCTCTAATGTGTCATATGTTAATCATGTTCTTCTTGTTTCAGTTTTGACCTTAACACAAGATATTAATGATCTAGGTAGCCAGCTACAAATCTGTAGAGTTGTTTGTGCAGGCCTAATTTTTCCAGCTAGGTCAGGACTCCTAGAATTTAGTGTGTTCTCATGTTTGTTGTGTGTATGATGTAACTGGAACTTAGCTTGCTCAAGGCAGAATAAACTGAAAGATATTGCTTCTATCTTAGTGTACTGTTCATAGCTATTGATCCCTGTTTGTATGAATGTGTTCATGGCCTGCTAAGGTCTCTCAATGTACTAATGGACACATTCTGTATCAAATGATCCCTGTCATCAAGCCCAGTTTGCAGAGGGTTTGCAGACGATATGTCATGCTGGGGGCATGGTAGTGGCACCAGTGTGGTTGTAAGCCCACTTCTGTGTTGCAGGTACAAGGGTCCACTGCTGGAGGATGGAGCATTGGACCTGGCAGTGAACCTAGGGGCTGCTTCCCCAGAGTTCACCAAGCTGTGTGCCTGGATTGTCTCAGAGCTGAAGCTCTACTGCAAGCTGGAGGAGAACGTGCATGCCACAAACTGTGAGGGCTGGGGCCACCGGCCCCTTTATCTCCTCTGTCTTGGCATGTTGGCGTCCATATTCCAGGGCAACCATCCATTCATAGGGTTTTCCTCAAATTGCAGTTGGCACACACTTTGTGCTTTTGTCTGATTTTTGCCCAATAATAGATCCATTGAATTTGTGGGTCATTATATCTCTAATGTATATATGTGGAGGCCTCATGCACATTGATCTCACATGTGTTTCAAATTGTTAAAAATTCTCAAAAAATTATATTAACAAATCTGAAGTTTATGCTGTCTGTTCCGTGTAGTTCTAGTTGTAAAGTCAAACTTGGAAAATTGAAGATAACATTTTTGCTATATTTCCAGGACCCAGTATCTTAGGAAGTAACATACATAGAGGCCTGAGTTTTTCTGTCTGCAGATCTTTTTTTTCTTTGTATCTGTCTCTGTTACTCAGGGTTTTTTTTTAAAGAGAATTTTTAAAAAGTACCATCCAGATAGTGTCTGCTTTGTTTGGATTTCACTTTCGTTTACTGTAAAGGAAGATGCCTTACACAGTGTGCAAGCTTTATTGTTGTCTGTAAATTAAATGTATATTTCAAGGATTCATATATACTCTAACCTGCTCTCATTTCCCTACAGGCCTCATAGTGCTGATCAGTGGCTCAAAATCTGAATTTATTCCAAATTAATTGTATTCATTTTTCTGATGTAGTTGATGAAGGGGTCATCACAATGCTAATTCAGCAGTGAATCTCTTCTGATTTACTTTCCCAACTCCCTGCTTATATGCTAGGATATAGTGATACTAGTTCAGTGATATGGAAGCTTACGGTCACATTACGTTGTAACAGTATCGCAAGCCGCAGAAGTGGAAACGTAGTGGAATCTCATTTTTGGTGTCGCGGTACACCGTCAGCACCATTATCATCATGCGACCCTGCAGCTGAATGATACAGAGGCAGTATCAGACTGGGGATTAGACCTTTAGCCTTAGACCTTCTAGTCAATTGATGTTTTCCTTTACTCAGCTGCCCGTGAGAAGGTGTACCTTGCAGTGTATCTGGAGTGCCTCTGGATCTTAGTGTGTTGCTGGGGTGTCTCCCCCAGGTCCCAGTGAGGCAGAGGGGTTCCAGTTGGAGATGAGCGGCCTGCTGGGGGAGATGGCCTGCCCCTACTCTGTCCTCACCACAGGCGACGTCACCCAGCGCCTGCTCCACAGGAACAACTGCCTTCTCCTCCTCAGTATGTTTTCAGTGTTATGCTTGCACGCCTTTTTGTCGAAATGCTTGTTACAGTATCACTGCCAAAATTCCAGAGATGTCAGGAGGGAAATTAACACTAATCGCCCGTGGTGTTTTTCAAAGGTGTTTGTGAGATTGCAGAGCGTTAAAGGAGAGAGCCAGACCACCTAACAGAAGAGTTGCAATGCTCCGAAGAGAGTCAGTCAATGCTGAGATGACACAAGAAAGGGCATAATTTATAATGTGTTTGTACGAGTGAAACAACATTTTAGTGCTGCTACTTTACTTGAAATCTCTAAGTGAAAGTAGAAAATTAGTTCTTAACATTCCTATTTCCCAGGGTTTTTTTGTTGTTTCGTTTCTATCTATGCCTCCACTTCTTTCTGTGTTCATATTATTGAACGTGCTTAGACTTATACACAGTGATACAGTAGTTATTCAGCCTTGTTTTTTTCTCCATGGATAAAAATGTGAATTTCTCCTACAGCTTTCCTGATTTCTGAGCTGGAGGCCTCCAAGATGATCCTGGTTAACAGGCCACAGAAGAAGGTTCAGGAGGGTGGGGGCAGTGACATATTTTTGGAGCTGAAGGGCATATGCATGGCTTTAGGCATGTCCAAGCCCCCTGCCAACATCACAATGTTCCAGTTCTTCAGTGGCATCGAAAAGAAGGTGTGTAAAAGACAACCCCCCCCAACCATGAATACATTTTTTTATTTATATCATTGCTATTACTATAAGTTACATAATTGTATACCTGATGATATATCAACTGTTTTGATTAAAGAGGTCTACTTTGTTGTATTTAGCTGACACAGATGTTGTGTTCTGATTGGTGTCAGTTTGTCTGAGTCCCGAACCACGGAGCTTGTCCTTTGCTTTGCCACCGACCTGTTTTTCTGCAGCTAAAGCCTGTTTCTGAAGGCCTGAGCCACGTTTCAGTGCTGCTGTAGCTTGATATCATTGCACAGCATGGCGCTGGAATTCAGAAATTTGACTAGCTGCCAAAAGCACAGACTAGAGGCCTACTTTCCTCTGGTCATCTCCTACACAAACTCTGACATGATGAGGATATTGACACTTAATTCCACATGAAGTGTGTTATGTGATAGCATTAGATTTAGTAATCATAGGAACTACCATAACTGGGCAAGGAAAATTATCAGATTTTGAGGGAACTGGTTCTTGTCACTCAGGCATGCATATCTCCTAATGAACTGCAGTAAATGGAATCTAGCTTACGTCATTGTCAATGAACTGAAAATATCATGCTGTCTGGCCCCTCGATATGGATGATTGTACATGTCTATAATGTGGTTATGACAAATAAACAATGCATCACACACCCCCTAGTTGCTATTGTCACAAAGCCAACAAATTTTGTAACAGAGCAAATGCTTCCAGTAGAATCTCCATTGCTTATTTAAGCAGATTTGGGGTGACATTGAATATTCGATTATCCAGACATTTCACCCTGAGATCTTGCATCGATTAACCTGGATCGCTATTCAAATGTTTGTGAATAGCCAAAATCTGTTTTTCTCTCTCAACAATATGCATCAAAGAAGCCTGTGAATCTTGTCTAGAATAACTTGTGAATCTTGTGTAGAATTACTGATAACACTATCTTGTTTTGCACAGAGTTGTGAGTGAATGCATTTTTCGTCGCAGTGGGTTAAACACCTGGAAACAACAGGTGTTTGGAGTGGGAGACAAGATTCATTTGTTTAAATTCTCTGTCTTGTGAGCCATAGTGTATTTGAATATCAGATGAATTAGTGTGCTTGCAATGCGAAGCATAACAAACTGTTGTAATCCGATAGTTTTATTCTTCTTTTTCTTTTTCTTCTTCTTATTCCACCAAATTTTGGACCGCTTCTCCTCCCACAGTTTTTGAGATATCGACCCCAAACCAACTGTAACCCGTCTGGTCTGACCCCGATCGAGTTGCTTGGATACAGCTAAGCTGTACCCGCACTCATTCTCTGGTTTTTGTTGTTTTTTCATGCCTTTTTTCCCCATAGACTCCCATTCATTTTCAAAATCAACCCCCTCACACTTCATGACCTTTCCACTCGGTCACATTTCACCCCAGAGCCACCATACCTCACATGTTGCCTCGGGACAAATCACCCAACACTCATCCACAACCGTCTTGACCCGCGCTCGTCTTTTTGTCGTTCACTCATCCCTCCATCCTCCCATTCACCTCAGTTCATTTTTAAGGTCCTACCGCTCGGTCACCTTTGGCCCGACATCCACCATCAAACTGTCATTGAAACCCATACTGACCTGCACTCGTCCTTTTGTCGTTCACTCCTCCCTCCATCCTCCCATTGACTTCAATTCATTTTTCCAAGTCTTACCGCTCTGTCACCTTTCAGCGTATGGTCACAGTACCTCATATACTGCCTCAGGTCATGCCACCCAACACTCATTGAAAGCCATACTGACCCCGCACTTGTCCTTTACTCGTTTATTCATCCTTCCATCCTCCCATTGACTTCAGTGCATTTCTCAAAGCCTTACCACTCGATCACCATTTGACCAATAGCCACAGGACCTGATTAGGTGCTTTGGGTCATGTGATCCAACACTCACCAAAGGTGGGTGTGTCCCTAGCAACCACATTGCTTACCCTAGCAACTGCCTAGCAACCACTTAGCAGCACTTTGGCAACCAACCAGCCGTGCCCGGCAACCATATTGTTTACCCTAGCAACCACTTAGCAACACACTAGCAACCGCCCAGCAACGCCCTAGCAATGCTCCAGCAACCATATTGTTTACCCTAGCAACCACATAGCAACACCCTAGCAACTACCCAACAACGCACTAGCAACCAAATCATATACCTTAGTAACCATCTAGTAACGCCCTAGTAACCACCTAGCAACACCCTAGCAACCACCTTATATACCTTAGCAACCACCTAGCAACAGCCTAGCAACCACCTAGTAATGCCCTGGCAACCACCTAGCAACAGCTTAGCAACCATCCAGCAACAATCTAGAAACTGCTTAGCAACATCCTAGCAACCACCTAGCAACAGCCTAGCAACCACTTAGCCACATCCTAGCGATCGTCCCATATACATTACCACGTTTTCACTGCCAGGTTGCAAACACATTTTCTTCAGGAAATGCACTCTTTTACGTGAAATGTAAGTTTCTAATTTCAGTAGGTTTGTGGGCTGTATGTACTTTCTACTTGTAAATATGTGGTCTCAAAACATACACAATGAACCCACCAAGAATTGTACCTGCCAACCATTGGTTTGTGCCAAATTTATTATGCATAGTGCTTTGGCAATGTGTATGAAATGTAGGAATATTTCATAATCACTGTCTGCCACGTATGTATGTCACCTTGTGTCTGTTTTTTTAACACAGTCGTCTTTTGGGTTGCACGGATGTCTAAATGTAATGGTATGAATGTTGGTCTTTAAAGAAGGTCTACACTACTCCAGGAAAGGCAGTAATAACTTGTGCTTGTGAACATATAGTGGTTCTGTTGATGGCTCTTGTGGTGTTGCTTTTCTTTGGACAAGATGAGAACGCCTAAATCTTGCAGCACTTGCCATCCTCAAGCTGTCCTTAGGATGCTGGGAGGATTTCATTTTTCAAAACATATATTTATAGGAAAATCCCCCAACTTATATACAGGCCAGTATGGTAATATTTTACTGGTACTGGAACTGTAATGGCAAGGTGGTTGTTGTTTGCCACAGTTTACCTGCGCAGGTCTTTTCAGGAGTGTTTTGTTTCTTCATTAATAATGTCTATCTTGACTTTAATGTCTTGGTGGTTCCCTATGTCTCCAGCTGAAAGAAGCCTTGGCAAAGGTGCCCCCAACCCACGTAGGAGCCCCCCTACTGAAGAAACCACTTGGACCAGTCCACTGGGTCAGTGCCTCAACACACTCCAGCCTCATCCAGAATCCATTACATTTCATTTCTCAGTTATAGGGATAAAAATTAATAATCAGTCTTTGAGTAGTGATTATTCTTTTTAAAGGTCTATGCAAAATGAAATACTCAGCCAAACACTATAGTGAAGTCTCGGGGCCCAGCGTGTCATTGGTAAAAAATATTTCCATTTGTACGAGTACTTTCATAAAAACAGCAACCAGGCATGTACTTTTGCAGGAAAAAATTGAAGCTATCAACCAAGCACTTGTGAATGAATATGATGTCAGAAGAAAGATGTTGCTGAAACGTCTGGATGTGACCGTCCAATCATTTGGCTGGTCGGACAGAGCCAAGGTAAGATCATTTTTTCATGCTCAGCATTAATTTGAAAAAAGTTGTGTTACTGAGTGTAATACACCTAGAAAATAGAAAGGTTTCGACTGCACAAGGAAGGCCTCCAAATGTTTACACACAAAGGCGCAGCTGTGTTAAATGGCGTGCGGTTTGTGCTCCGTTTAGACTCATGCTGAAAAGCTGGCCAAAGTGTACCCGCCGCTTCGCGCGTCACTGGCCCCAAAGAGCGCGGTGTCTGTTGCTCACCTCTTTGCCGCTAGAGAGGACCTCTCCAAAATCCTGCGCACCAGCAGCGGGAAGATCCGTGAGAAGACAGCCTGCGCCATCAACAAGGTGCGTGTGAGCCTGCAGCTCAGCTCTCAGTGTTTCACAAAATCCTAGGGCAGCAATGCCATTCAAGAACAATTTGAAGTGCCTCATTTGAGGCAACAGATCTTGTGATCGATGGACATCCTTGTTATTTTTGTGCGTATGTATATATAATATAATGAAATATAATGTAATGTAACGTGTGTGTATAATGTCTGTGTATATTTTTAATTATTTATTTATTTTTAAACCATTTGTGTTACAGGTTCTGATGGGCCGTGTACCTGACCGGGGCGGGAGGCCCAATGAGATTGAGCCGCCCCCTCCAGAAATGCCCACGTGGCAGAAGAGGCAAGATGGTCCCCAGGGAGGTGGTGGTCAACAATACGGAGGCGGTGGTCAGCAGTACGGAGGTGGAGGCAGGGGAGGGGGCAGAGGCGGCTACGACCAGCAGTCCCAAGGGGGCCGCGGGGGTTATGAGCGCGGGGGTGGGAGGGGCGGAGGAGGTGGCAGGGGCAGTAAAGTTCAAGGAGGCTGGTCAGAAGGAGGGGGAGGAGGAAGCGGTGGTGGTGGCGGCGGCGGCGGCGGTGGTGGTGGATACCACGGCAATTACCAGGAAGGAGGCAGTCACCAAGGAGGAGGGGGTAGGGGAAGTTATGGAGGTGGGAGTTACCAGGGTGGGTTCCAGGGCCCGAGTTACCCAGGAGGGGGATACCAGGGTGGGGGGGGTGGAAGCTATCAAGGAGGAGGAGCTGGGTACCAACAGGATAACCACTACCAGGACGGTGGTCGCCATCAAGAAAGAGGTGGACGAGGAGGAAGAGGGGGCAGGGGCAGAGGTGGCCGGGGAGGACAGGGGGGAGGCTGGGGAGGGCGAGGTGGACAAAATTTCAACCAAGGAGGGCAGTTTGAACAGTTCTTCCAGCAGGGTGGCTACCAGTATAATCAGGCAGGCTTTGGCCAAGGCAGGCACTACACAAGCTGAAAACAACCACCAAGTCATCACAGCAGAGCTCACGCAGAGGTTCTTGTACACAAGAAAGACAGGAAAGATGCCTTGCAATTTCAGTGTGAAAGTACAGCAAAAGCTGCCAGTAGTTTTTTTTTTTTTTTTTTTTTTTTTGCTTGTATGCTTTTATTCAAGTGCATTGATGCATTGATCTTTTAGAGAATCTGAAATAAGGTTTGCACAAACACTGAATGCCAATAACCCGCCTCACTCCAGACAAGTCCCACTTAACTGTTGTCAGCTGTTTGATCACAGTTTCATTGAACAGACAGGTTTGGCGTTGATGGTTCCTATGCAATCATTACATATGCATTCTGCTTTGTATATGAGACAATTTATCCTACTGGTTCTTCACTGCAGGGCCCCTGAAGCTAACGGATACCTACTTTGTGTTGCTTGACAGCTGGAACTAATGCATGAACTCTGCTGTAATAACTTCAGGTTGATACTGGCAAGCCTTATCTTGAGATTATTTGAAAAAGAGCGTTGTAATCTGAGTCCAGAGGTTCGGTGTGTTACATCAGTGCGCTTTCTGGCAGAGGCACTACATGCACATTTCAGAAGGTCTTTAGTTAACTGAATTTGTGCAGTCCATCCTATAGTTTTATTGAAAATGAAAAGTACTTGAAAGAGTTTTTTTTTTTTCCTCAGTGGGATTTGCTTTAACCACAAGTTTACATTGTTGGATTAATTGAAATACACGGAAGGAGTTGTTGGGGGAAGCACCACCATTCTGGAGATGGCAGAATGCTGTTTTGCTGTTGCAAATAGCCTTGACTGACTTTTCTGGTATGTTTTTGGTAAAAAAAAAAAGCCACGTGACGCTGCTTTTTGGCAACATTGTGTACATACGTTATTAGGAAATGTTAAGACTGAAAGTGTGTCAATTAAAAGTGAGCAATAAAAAAAGAAACAAAACCTTGTCTGGGCTGTTTTTTGTGCAGGGCCAGAAACGGGCTTGAAATGTCCTGGAGACAGATAAATGTAGAGACATAGTATAGTGTAGTCATAGTGGAGAACATTTACACTGGCAGTAGCTGAGGACATGTGGTGTGGTGGGGTAAAGGTGTTTACTTAAACTGTGATAAAACACAATTCTTCCAGTTTGAACACAAATGCAGGTAAGTTGAAAGGATACTATGTCTTCCATATAATTTCACAATTAAGTTAATACATAATATGAAATGCACCGATTAATATTAAAGCTCTTTACATTGAATTCTCAAAGAAATTATTAACGTATGTATTTTTAAGATGATAGAAAAAGGATGCATCTAGCCATAACCTTGCTAGATTGTCCACGGTAGAACGACGTGCAGCAGTGTTATGCTGGTGTGTGTTTGCAATACAGTAGTGCATGCTCAAACCACCCCTTCGCTCCCTGCAGATTTCGGGTCAATACTCCGTGCTAAGTACTCCGAAAGGAATATACAGACATTATTTCAAGGTCTAATGGATAAGTGGTCTTCATGACCAGTTGTAGGCAGGCGTTTGATAAGTGTTCTTCAGGAACACTAGTCAGGAGTGTTAAAGAACTATGACAGTTTTCCAATGTGTAGTCATCCGACACCTCATGTTGTGACGTGGGTGCAATCTGCTCGCTTCTCCAATCAAATGTCCTTTGCTTTCAACGAAAAGCACATGTTTACAGCAGAACAGGCACTTTTCATACGTAAAACAATTACATTTTTATTAATAAAAGAAAGCACACATGTCCCATGCCGGTAATGGAACAGTCGGTGTAAGAGGCACGGTTTTATGTAGCTACACTGTGTAGTTGCAATTGTTACTCTAAAGCAGCTCAGAGAGGTTTTGGTGGCGAAATTGCGCAGAAAGGCTGATGCGTATTGTGTACCAATTGGCTGCTTGGAGTCAAACAAAACAATGACCTCATCCTTCCGTAAGAAGTAATGATAAGCGGAATTTATAGAGTTGAGTTTTGCACAGCGTGCACGCCCATAAATACAGCCATTCCACACATATTAGTTCGTACCATTAGTTGTGGCTGTGCGTTCCGGTTTTTAAGTCGAGTAGCCAATGACGAGAGGGCGGCTTACACGTGACTATGAACTCTTACCTGGTATTGGCTGGCTTTGAGAACCGTGTGTGACATTATTGGTTGAGCGAGGGGAATTTGAAAACCAGCACATGTACGTTGAAATTGAAAAGATTACACTGGACGTGGAGGTGTTGTTTACCGATCAACTAAACAGCAAATAGGCATCTATGTATCCATCTCAACTCTTAAACTGATGAACATCGTTTTATATAGCGCGCAATGGATATTGGCAGATCTTTACAGTAAGTTTCGTGAACTTTTCGCGCAGTGTAGCTAACATAAGATAGATGAAGCCAGACGAATATCTACCCAGCTAGCCAGAACGCTAACGTTAGCTTGTTTAAACAAGACTCTAGCTCTCGCCAGTAATTGGGTCTTTTTGAATGGACCAGCAGTATTTTGTAACACATTGCCTTTGCCGAGTTAGATGCCAATTGTTACTAATAATATCCTGTTAGCTATACTGATAATTACAGGTAATTATTAACGAAACGTTAGCTAGTTAGCTGTCGATATAGTGAGCTACTCTTGCTACATCAGAGAGAGTAGAAGATACCTTCGTGCTTCGATTAAAAGGGCGTTTCACCCTACCGTCACTCACAAATCCATAATGTTAGCTGTCCTCACCGTTGTAAAGTCTTGCCAGTCAATGTAGCAAGGTAACCAGATGTGAGCTTCCACACGAACTTCAGATACCAACTGGGGTCAATTATTCTATAACGTTGGTTGACTATAATCCATTTCGCATGTTGTCGTTAACGTGCATTTTCTCTCTGAAGAAAACATCCGCACTATCTGTCTGTCACTGTTAAATTCGGAACAAAAAATATCCCCCCGTGCATATTTCTGAAGAAGCAACATTTAACAACCGAATTGTGTACAACTGATTTTATTTCTACTGTCCATGTCGTGTAGCAGACTTAATATGCTCCCCCATTAGAGGTTCTGCGAATACAATGGAATGCAAACAGAAGGCATATAAACACACAGCCTAGCAATTCTACTATTACATAAGAATGCGGCATAGCTAACTGGTTTCAAAGGTAAAATATCTCATCATTCTGAGATAAGAGGGTTCGTTGTCTTCAGTAGTATTTCCCTGTAGTTTAAACACTTTGAAGCGGTGCGCTGAAGAGTACAGAAAGCTGATGATGCCATTTTGATCATTATTGTTTGTGAAATGTGACCAAAACTGGACAGACTGTTGAAGAAATGGGTGTATTACAGGCAGTTCGAGGCAAGTTTGAGTAACTACACTGGAGATGACCCCCTTGATCAATGGGACAGGTAAATATTTAAAACATGAGAGTTCAGAAGTTTGAAAGAATTGTTCTTTGCTTGCCATCATGTTAATATGTCCTCATCTGTGATTTGTAGGTATGTTGGGCTTCTGGAGAAGAAACTGCCCACTGAAGAGAGGAATAGCATGTCTATTGTGTTGGAGCGTTTGGTTGAGACATTTCTCAGAGACAAGCGATACTACGATGACGACAGATACATCAACTACTGCATCAAATGTGTATGTTTGCATGAACATTTTTAAAATTCTGAATATAGGCATTAATCCAGGAGCTGAGTATTTAGAGATTCTCATGTCCGGGATTAGCCGTTGTTTCATGTATTTAAGACTTTGCATATGGCATTTTGGACATCAATGAAGTACTGTCCATGCACAGGCAGCAATAGGAAATAATGGTGGGTAGGGGGCTGTTCAACAGGGTTCTGCAAACATTGCTGCTATCACACTACTGATATACTAGAGTTAAGCACCTGAAGTACCTTTTAAGTTACAGAATTTGTCATGTGGGCAGCAATAACGACCTTAGGGCATATTCTGAAACTAACCTGGTGTCCCCTGTTTTCTACCTTGCATAGCATTAACATATTTCTTTACTGTCTTTGTTGCAGGCAAGTTATTACAGTGAGCCAATCAATCTGTACAGCTACATATATGGAGAAGGCATTGGCACCAGAGCCGCTGCCCTCTACATTGCCTGGGCAGAGCAGTTTGAGAGACAGGGCCTGTTGCCACAGGCCGACACTGTTTACCAGAGGGCCATGGAGAACCAGGCTGAGCCCGGTGAATTAGTCCTGCAGCAGTACCGGTAACTACAGCCACTCTTAATCATCTCACACATAGCCTAGTGTTGGCATTGCTGTTCTTTGTGCTGTTAGGATTCACCTGAAAGTTAATGATCTTATTTAATTATTCATTTTTGTTGGTTCTTTACACTCTCTCACTCACAGACAGGCAAACAGACAAGACCCCTAACAAATAATCACAAATTCTTTTGAAAGAAGGGGTCAATGTAAAATGCCCTTGTGTTTTTCTAGCGTTACAGCAACATTTTGTTTTTGTTGTTACATGAAGGTTGTTCCAAGCCAGGACGTCTCAGGGTCAGACTGTAGTAGCAGGTAAGCCCATTGTTTGCTGTTTATTGTAGGCCATGTTTTGTGGTGATTTGCAAATGAGGAAATTGACATTTGCAACTAATTGTCTTTGAAATATCAGGTGCTCTGCGAAACCCTCTTCAGAATTCACAGTTAATTAATCAGAAGGAACGTCCAAGAGAGGCTTTTCTTCCGCCATGCAAGGTAGATAGAACAGGAGTCCTTTTTCAATTCTAATTGAGTGTCTTTTCTTTTCTGTGGTGCAGCCCAGGGACGGTTGTATCAGTAACCAGTTAGCTTATGGTCACCACATTTCTCTTTCCACAGGAACCAGAGGGCCAGGAACAATTTCCTCTTGACAAATCAATGCCATCGTAAGACTAAGAACAAATCTCCCATCGCTTGCATATTTCCTGCTGTCTGTTCTTTTTTTTTGCAGTGGCTTTGAGGTTTCTACCTGATTACACATTTGCCAGTCATTTTTTTCTCAACAGAATCTCTCGGTCAGAACATGTGCCGCTCAGTCAGCCCAAACAAAGCCTGCAGTTGGTGTCCATGTACTGTGTGAACGACCTGGTGTGCGAGGGTTCTGAGCTCAGCTTCGAGGAGCTCAGAGCACATCGCTACTTTGAGAAATCCAAGCAAAAGGAAGACCTGAGGGATTGGGGTACGTGTTGCCTAACCAGTCATTAAGCCCCCATTTTTTAGGATGACAACAGGACCAGACCAGTGAGGTCCAATCTGGACTCACAAACGCATGCCCAAGCTCTGTAACATACCTCCAGTCCTGTTAGCATCACGGCTTAAAAACACATGATTTTCTTTTTGACCTTGTCTTGGTTATTTAATTGATCCATTTTTTCATACAGTAGCATTTGACAAAATGAAGTTATGGCTTCGAGCAATTAGGACGAGAAATTGAAACAGAAATGGTACAGATGAACTCTGTGGAGAGTAACAGGAGATGTAGCATGTTTCCGTGTGTCACAGCTTGATACGCTCCCTTCACAGAGAAGCAGCGGAGGCGCATGCTGGAGGAGGAGGAGGAGGTGAAAAGGTTGAAGAAGAGGCTGGCGGAGCTGGAGAGCCACCTTAGCACTCGCAAAACGTCAGAAGGAAACCCGATCAGAGAACCGCCGGAGCAGGTAAGAGCCGCTTGTTCCCTGCCTGACTGTTTCCACTCATCCTCAGAGGTGATCATGGATCTGATTAATCCATGCTGGACCGAGAAAGCATCATTTTCCCAGGTCTAAAGCGTTCAGACCCTGGGGGTAAGCCTATATATGCAGTATTTTGTGGGTGCAGCTGACTGAGAAGCCCAGAATGTTAGGATTGACACACAGAGGTCAGATGTACTGTCCAGCATAGCTGCCTGTAATCTCTCAGTGGGGAGACCGTTTTAAATGTAAAAACCTTCACCTCTGCTGGTGCGGCAGTGGAGCATAGTGGTTAAGGAGCAGGATGCATAACCAAAATGTTGCCAGTTCAATTCCCCATGGGGGCACTGCTGCTGTACCCTTGGGCAAGGTGCTTAATCCACAATTGCTTCAGTAAGTATCCAGCTGTATAAATTGATAACATTGTAAAAACCTGCTAAATGCCAATAATGTAATGTAGTGTAAACTTCCACTGCTCTAACCCTGTCTCCGCTCTGCTGCAGCAGCCCTTTGTGTTGGGAGATTGTTCCTCTGCGAAGCCTATAGCAGAACTGAAGCCAGACTTCCTCCAGCAGTCGCTCCATCAGCCCACGGTCTCTGAGACGAGCCTGAATTTCGTCCAGAGACCAGCCTTGGACCCCAGCACCGGTGTGCTGCCTTGGACTGAGCAGGACATGACTGTGGCGCCACATGGAGCGTCAGGATTGGCTACCACTTCAGCACGCGACTCCTTCCGGCCACCACCCTCCGACACACAGAGATCCGAGAGGGCCCAGCTTTCCTTCCCATGGTTGGGCTCCGAGGATGTGAATGAGCCCGCCCTGTGGGAGGATGGCCCCGCCCCCAGCCACTTTACCTCCCACCAGTCACAAATAGAAAACCCAGCAGATGTCATGGAAGCTCCACCCCTCTGCCCGCCCTCACCCCCAGTAGCAGCTGTGGAGGCCTCTGTGTCCGCTCCCCTGTCAGACAGGACCACGGACCCAGCCGCCTGCTCCTTCTCCGCTTCGCAGCATATGCCAAGCGAGCGAGTCGCTGCCTGCGACGCTCAGGGTCTGGGCAGCCGCTCGTATCTGAACAGCTCTGTGAACCCCTTCACCCACAGCTTTCACCAGCGCAGCCTCCGTGAACAGTAAGAGATGCTGGATTGCATTCAAGCAGATCTGATTAGTGAATGTGCTCGCAATGTGATACATGACTGTGCAGATTTTATCCTTGAATCCAACTGGTTTTATATGTGTCCATTGCTTCAGCTTCACAGGAGCTGTGCAACAGTTGTTGAAGTAGCACCACCAATCTGTTAATTTGATCTAGCAGATGTTTTTAAGAGTTGACTACTCTTAATATCATCTGCTAGAAATGAAAAAACGTAGGTGTTAGATGATGCGAGTGGAGTGTCAGAATGACCACTGGAGCCTCACGTATGTCTGTTGTTTTTCAGCGATGTTCCTGACTTTGGGGCTCCAGAGGCAGAGGGAACACAGAACAGTAAGTTGCCTACATCTCTCTGACCTCTCCTGCAGCTGACCTGTGGAAGCCCAGGAAGCGGTGTCTCACTCATGTTTTGCGTCCTTTTTCCACAGTTTCACATGGAGGGACAGCAAATCTATCTCACGTTACCCCAAACACATCCCTGGGACTGGTCCAAGCCACACCCTCCAGGGTGCAGCCATCCCCCACTGTCAACACCCGGGAAGCACTGGGTAAGCAGTCTTTGGTTCATAATCATCCATCAAATTGTTCCTGCACCTTCTTAAAATATGAATGACATTTTGGTAAAAATGTCATTCAGTTGCTAAAGTGAGTTAGCCATAATTTTGTATGACTTCGACATACCCTGTAACAGATGATTTTATGTAGTCTAGTGTTGCCACAGGAAGACTTACCTCTGATAAACAAATTACTTTTTATTTTCATCATTTTTTTCTGCAAAAAGGAAACTTAGCCATAAGCAGAGTTGTCTCCATCTCTCTGTTTTTATCAGTGGTGAAGCTGAGAGACCCTACAGGGTTGCCCTGAGATTTCTAACCCCTTTTTTGCTGGCTTGCCTCTAGATGTGATCATGGACATGTTCCAGGCCCCGACCCTCTTCCAGGAAGACCCATTCAGTGGCATGTCTCAGCGTGAGGCAGGCAACAGCTTTGAAGCTGCCTGCAGAAATACTGGTATAATGTCTTTAAATAAGATGACTCACAAACAGCAAGTGATAGAAGGTGTTTTGCGGGAAAGTATGGGTCTTGGTTACAGCTGACTTTAGTGTTTTTATGTTTGTCACAGGCAATGCTTCCACATTGGGAAAACGACCTGCTGTCACCCCTTTTGCTATATTCCAGGATGAAAATGACAAAGAAAATGGAGGGTAAAGCCATTTTACTTTTTTTATTCTCGCATCTCATTTTATGTGCCCTTTGTCTCTATTTAAAGTTGCATTGCTTTTGTGTACATTTTCCGTGCAGTGTGGCCGTGGCAGTTGACAAGGCTCAGCCAAGGGTCCTGGCAGACATCCCTGTGTCTAAGCCGGTCAAACAAACTGTAAGTAACTCCAAGACACTAATTAGACCAGACATTCTGTAGATGCCTTCTTCGGTTGCAGATTGGGGTACATTTTAGAGCTGAGGTCGTTCCTGACAGACGGCTGAGTTCATCTGGAGTGATGCTATTGGTGGCTGAATTTGTGTGCTCTTGTTGGTGGTTCCATCAGGCTGGATATATGTGGGCCATAGTGAGTGGAAGTGCCATATGATGTCTGAATTGCAGTGGAAGGGATGGCTAACTGAGTATTCCCTGATACCAGGAAGCCTCATCTGGTGTAGAGTCCATGACGGATGATAGCATGATGTGGGGGGCACGGTACAACAACACCCTGGCACCCTGTCCCAACAGCACCGGGGACTTTGCCCTGGCTGCCCATCTGGTGTCGACCCCTTTCCACCGAAACGCGCTGCACTCATGGGACTTGGAGCAGGACCAAGGTGATCCTTAGAAATACATTAGTAGTGGAGTACAGTTAAGTGTTTTTTTTTTTTTTTTTTTTTTTTTGCATGGAAATGTGTTTGACTGATGTGTGTGTTTCTGATAGAAAACGGTCACCAAGCAACTGTGTTGTGTGGCCCTGAAGACAAACCCTTCCAGCGTCAGCCCACAAAACTCAGGTAGCGTAGATCCTGTACTGTAGATTCTAAAAATCACATTTGCAGAAACTTGGACATGTGTGCTAATCTTTAAGGGGTGCGGCAAAGCTGTAGTCTCTGCTGTTCTCTCATGCTCTGGATCTGTCTGTATTTACAATACTTTATTTAGCTTTTACAGATTTATTTTTTGCCCCACAGGCTTTGAAGTCAAGGTTGCACCATAGGCTTTACCCTTAATTGGACAATCAAGGGTTCTGACTGCTTCCTTCCCCTTTTCCCCCAGTCCCATTCTGGAGCAGAGCCCAAGTGCAGAGAAAGGTCAGCCGTCTGAAATTGCAGACTGCACTGTGAGGGCCCGGCGGCGCAGTGACCAGGGCACCTTAGTGGCTGGTGATCTGGGACCTTTCCAAAGCGGCTTGGCCTCCTGCTCTCTCACTACCCGGCAACAGACGACCGCTGTGCTGTCCTTCCCAGAGCAGACGCTGGTACCGGAAGGAGAAGCCCCAAAGAGCCCTGCTCATGAACCATGGCCTCCTTACAGGGATGTGAGCATGAGCCCAGAACAGGCGCCCAAACCAGATTTAGGCCCCAAGAGTGGCTGGAGTGTCTACACGAGCCCACAGCAGTCTTCTGAGCTCAACTGGTTCCTCCCCAAGAGCCCGGAACGCACAACCGGATCACACTGGGATGATCCAATGAGCCCAGCTCAAGCACCTGTACATAGCCAGGATGTCCCAATGAGTCCCAGACCATCTGCAAATACAGGTAACAGTTTTATCTACCAGGCTTTTTCATCTGAATCTTGACCCACAAAGGGTTAACTATTAAACGGAGGACATTTCCCACCTTGCCATGTTCTCCCCAGACACAGGGCCTGTTTCTGATCCCTGGGATGAAGACCTGATCACCAGCCTGCTCTCCAAACTGCCAACTCCACTGACCTCCTACCCTAACTTTGTCACCTGGGACCGCAAGGTCCCCAACATAGCGCCTAAGATGACCATACCAGTGGGTGAGGAAATCGTTAGACAATGTAGTTTTGGGATAGTAAAATCAACATTATTGTCAGAAGTCATGATTTTGACATTATTTTTAAAATTTCAAAACCAGTTTTAATGGTTTTAAATGTAGTGTATCTGAATGTTTTGAGGAGTTTTTAATTCATAACAGTGGAGTGTTTTCTTGAAACATTACAAAAATACTAAAGTTCTGGTTAATATCACACTATGTTTGGTTTTTGATATGCCCTAGGTGAAGAATCTCTCCACGTGGATTCCATGCTTGGACAGGGAGCATTCGCGACGGTCTACCAAGCCACAAACCTCGCAACCTCCCAAAAGCTTGTCCTGAAGGTAAGAGCCCAAAGAAGTTATGTCCTGTTAATTACCAGCAGGCAACCTTTGAGCCCTCCCAGGTTTTATCAGCGTGGTCATCAGTGAAAAGGGCCAAGCTATATCATCAGTGCCTATTTGCCCAATTGTTGGTCTCACTCCAGGTGCAGAAGCCAGCAAACCCTTGGGAGTTTTACATCAACACTCAGCTGAACCAGCGGCTGCAGCTGAGCGTGCGCCACCTCTTCAACAACATCTACGCCGCCCACCTCTTCCAGAACGGCAGCGTGCTACTGGGCGAGCTGCACAGCTGTGGAACCCTGCTGGTCGGTCACCTTCACTGCTTTCAGCGCTAAAATGGGATCATGGGTCCAAACCAGATGTGGGCATACAGCTTGGTCTTTCTTTGAAAAGATCTGATGCACAGTTTTTAAATACAAAAGCGGGCTTCGCAGATGATCTCAGCCATGGCAATTTCAGGTGCCTGTGTTTTAAGTTAGACAAGCGAAGGAAAAGAGGGCTCAGATTTTTTGTTCCAGCCCAGTTCTTTTGTCGATTACTTATTATTATATTGGACCTCTAACCATCAGTTATTCCCTGGGTGAATGAGTTGCAGCTTGAGAGGAATATGTACTGTGCTATGTACTAAACCCGTGATTATGTATTTCTAAGACCATAAGTAGATACCACTACCATCCTCTTTACCAACTGGTAAAATGGTAAACTGTTTCACTGTTGGGGACTTTGGTTATTTGCCTTGACACTAGGTATTTGAACCTACAATTCTAAGTCCAGACCAGCCAAACACTGCCTCCCCTATACATATTGAGACTCTGTCTTGAAAGTGTATTACAACCTTCATCAACAAAATGTCTCAAGACAAGTGAAGTGGTAGCAGTTAGTTAGTGGTACAGTGAATTGACTGACCACGCTGTCCTTGCCTCCACAGAACGCAGTGAACCTGTACAGGGGCTTGAGTGACAAGGTGATGCCCCAGCCACTGGTCCTCTATTTCACTGTCTGCATCTTGCACATGGTCGAACAGCTCCACAATGCCCAAATAATCCATGCTGATATCAAGCCTGACAATTTCATGCTGGGAGAGAGGTGGGTGGAGTATTACTCCTCTTTCCTAGTCCTTCATCCTTATTTCTGAGCCTTATCTCCACCTGTCAATGAGTGTTTTCCATCCCTCTATCTTCAAGAACCTCCTGAAGACCCAGCTCTTCCGAGAGCACTTCCTCTCCTAACATTTTTAACAACTCTAACACAATTCCATCTCCGCACGCTTTCTGCCTTGTTTCTCCTGTTACTACTTGTTTGTCTCCTTTGCCTGTCTATCCTTGTGACATTATCCTCCCCCAAAAATCTTATTCTATAAAGAAATATTCAGGTCTGAGATTTTCAGTTTTTCTTAACTGTTAAAGATGTTATCAAGAGGACATTCTTTCAACTTTTTCTGCTGTGCCAGTGGCCTTATTTCAAAGTACAGCATTGTAAATCAAGTGATATCCATGTGAGTTTATGGTTGTTTTTTTCCAGATTCCTTGAAAATGACAGTTTTGATCTAGACAGCCTTGAGCATGGATTAGCATTGATTGACCTGGGACAGAGCATTGACATGACGCTTTTCCCAGAAGGCACGGCTTTCACAGCCAAGTGCATGACCTCAGGCTTCCAGTGCACTGAGATGCTGAGCGGAAGGCCATGGAATTACCAGGTAAAGTGATGAAAAATGTAAACTGAGATTTACTGGGACCGCTGGGTGTTAAATCAGGCCAACTAGTGTACAACATAAAATACACTGATGGCTAACAGATCAATGTAGATTTGATATGGGCAGAGCATCACTGAAATTAAGAGCTTGCTGTATAAATGGGTTATGTTGAAAGCTACGGAAATTGCTCTCAGGGCACCTGTCAAGTGTAATATGTCAGAAACTCATTAAAAGTCTTCAGTCTCGTGTACAAACTAACTATGGTTTTCATTAAAGGAATAGGATGAGGTTTATTCTAAAATCCATTTGTTTCAGACCGACTACTTTGGAATCGCAGGAACAGTTTACTGCATGATTTTTGGAACGTACATGAAAGTGAAAAACGAAGATGGTGTTTGGAAGACAAGTGGCATTTTCAAAAGGTAATCCTTCAGTGAACTGTGCAAAAAATGCATCTACCGCGCAGGAGATCAAACGGGTGGGCATGCTAACAATGTCTCTCCGTAACACCCCTCCCAGGAACCCCCACAGCGAGCTGTGGACGGAGTTTTTCCACACGCTGCTGAATGTGCCCGACTGCAACTCCCTGCCTTCTCTGCGCAGCTTGCGCAGCCAGCTGGTCACGGTGCTGCAGCAGAACTACAGCAGCAAGCTGCGCACCCTCAAGAACCGGCTGGTGGTGCAGCTCCTGGAGAGCAAGCGCTCCCGAAGATGAGGGCCTCCAAGTGCCTTCGAGCGCTGCATTATTCTGTTGGTTTACTGTATGTACTGTGTAAATAAGAAACATTTGTCCAGCACATTTTCTTGGACATATTTTTTAACGGCAATGTTTGAGATGACGATATTGTAAAAATTGTCACTTGTCACAAAAAAGGCACTGTTTATACAGGAGCAGTTTGTCGAAATGAAAGGCATCACTTTGATTTGTATCTTTTTAGTGAAAAAAATTTTGTTTCATCAGGGAATATCTTCTCAAATTTGACTGTGTTTCTTGATGCTGAGCAATGTAATTTTATAAACAGATATACACCTACTTGGTACACTTGACAAGTTTGGTTATGTGTAATGATTGTACAATTGAAAACTGAAGAGGAGCAAGTTTTCAACAGCGTTTGGTGAGTGCTGTATCTAATATAATATCCTGCCATGAATAAATTATGAATAAAGCTATAACTCAAAATACATAATTCAAATTCATAACAGAGTACAATTCTAAGAAGGATGTAGGCTATTCAACAGTAAGCCAGTAAGTCCTAACTCTAATTACAAATTTCTCACAGTGCTACAGTAAAATCAATTTAACAGCACAGACAGTGTGTCTTAGGAATTTATAAATCGGTTACAATTCAGTTTTTATATTAGTAGTTATAAAATAGTGAGTTAAAATATACTATTTTTTGCTAATAATAAAATAATCATACTTTGTTTAATACAAAAAGCCGACCGATGTGTAATTGCTCACCATCTAAGATTATATATAATTTTGTTAAGTTAAGCTTGGTTTAGCTATTTGCTGACACGCTTGGTAAACGAGGCCACACACCCCTCACTGTGAAGGGGTTGATTGTTTTGCCTGACTCCTGGACAAGAATAATTAGCACACTTTGAACTGGAGGGAATACGATTGAGTTTGGAAAGCTGATCTTAGTCAAGAGAGTCCGGGCAGAGAAAATTCTGAATCACGGGAAACGGAATGCGAGTTTTGAAGGGTGGAGACTGACTTTTTTTTAAATTATTTCCTAAGAATAACAGTACAAACCACAAATGCACAAGATTCAGAATGATGTGAAATATAACATTTGTACAACTAATTTTTCCTTTGATCAGAATGCGGCATGTTTAACAGCGGAAGGCTGGAGAAATAATATAAATTTACAGAAAATACGTTTCCATGTGTGTATATTAAAATAAATGAACTTTTCTGCGGAGCTCTCAAAAGATATCCTTAGTAATCCGCCATCTTGGACCGCCCCAACTGTGGAAACTGACGCATGCCCACTCAACACCCAAGGAGCGTAACTGTCGGCCATTACTGCTGTAGAGAGCGCTCAAGTTTGTCCAGGTGGGAAAAGGTTTCGTTGCATTGGGGAGTTGTTTGAATCAAATGGCCTAAAACGAAAATTTTTGGACAGTATGTTTTGCGGTGGTAGACCTCAGCAAAGAGGACATGACCAACAGTTTGCTCCTTGTGAGCCCACACCTTACGTTCCACCGCCTGACCCCTCCACCGCTCCCTTTGGTCCGGATCTTGGACCAGCTCCCTGTCATCTACCTCCTGGTCAGTACCCCTATGGAACCGGCTTCGTAGAGAAGCAAGCGAGAGACCGGCATGGCTTTACCCCATACTATCAAGGAGAATGCAGGCGTTCTCCATCTGGCAGGAGGTATCCTCCACCCGGCTCGGGAGAAAATCACGGACTGGGCAGTGGGCCTCCGAGGGAGCATACCAGCAAAGTAGGGTATACTGTATACACCGGTACCAGCTTCTGTCGCTGTATTTTTAGCTGCGTACATTTTAACAATGGCAACGCTGTATGTGCTAACCAGCTGTTTAGCTAACATCATTACACCAGTTAGCTGGCTAACAAGTACGGTTTGTAGATGCTATGCACACGCGAATTGCATTTTTATTAGGTATCTGGACACACACTTCATTTATGTTGTAGCATTTTATTTTTTGGGTGCTGGATCATAGTTAGGGATATTCGAAACTCAGCAAACAAGTGTATACCGTGAATTAGAACGCTAGTTAGCTAACCTTACAGCTAGGTAGCTACTTAGTTACGTTTTTCCTAAAAGTACTCTACAATATGCCGCTGAAACAACCAGACCGAATCGTACGCCTAGCAGCTGCTCGTTGTTTTAAATGGTGTAGCTAGTCAGTTAGTTAAATTTATGCAGCTTACAGAGGTTTACTCAGGTCACCTCCATAAAATGAGGAATTATTTAAATAAAATTGTAGTCAGAACATAAAACAATCTATAAATACACTTACTGCTATTTCTGTGTAAACAAGCACTGGACACTCTGGTTTATGTTTGTACTATTGTTATTATTTGTGGACAGCCACCTGACCCATCGCTGCTGCATGGTGGCTTCTCTATAGACCATAGCCTGGTGCTATCCATTGGCAACGGTCAGACTTGCTCATCATCCCGAGCAGAATGCTTCCAGTTTCCAGATCCCAGAAGAGCACACTCCCTTGGACAAGACCGCCTTAAGAAGTAAGGAATAATTGGGAATGGTTTATTTTAAAGGTGGAGAAGCACACTGGTGCACTTTGTTTTGCCAGCCATTGTTTTTCACTTACCTTTGCATTTATTCATTCATCAGACACTCGTGTACAGAGTAGCTTTTCACAGGGTTTAGGAAAATACTGTCAAACAATAGTATGCTTATGAACAAATTTCTATGCAGCTGTTTCCAAATTCTGTTCACAGACACCTTTTTGTGCTGGATTTGGGTCCACTTTGTCCTCATCAAATATAATGGTTGGAAATGTCCAACTTAATTTGTGCTTGCAGTGATTGCCAGTGAGGAGAATGGACTGAAGCCTCTTGATTTATTTGCCACGTGGCACTATTAAGATCCTCAATAACATCTGAATTAGATTAAGGAGATGATTTACCATTTTAGTAAAATCAGCAGAAACAGTGGTACTACATTGCCAAGACTGGCAAAAATGAGTGTCGTTTTTTAAAGAAGTATGAGGTGAGGGTAACTCTTCTGCAGTACAAGACTAATCGGCTGCAGTTGCACTGAGGAGAGTGAACACAGTTGCAGAGTTAACTCCTTAGGGTAAAGAATGTCTTAGGAATGGAGGTAGCAGGTCATAACTCAGACACCGAATAGCCATTATGATAAATTATTATGTTATAAATGATCCATTGTGTATTCTCTCTACAGAAGAGGAGAGGTGGGAAATAAAAGGTGAATTTCAGACTGATGCCAGTAAGAGTTTCACACAGAGTTATTAACTGGATAGTTACTAATTAGGGTTCATAGTGGAGGTAGAGACCCTTAAAGTGTTCAAGACCAGGCTGGTCACAGTGCTTGATAGGCTCTCTAGACTAGGTAAAATGAGCTTAGATGGACTGATTGGCCTGTTCTCATTATTAAACTTCTTGTGTTGATATGAATCTCAACAGCGCACTCTCTCTGTGTTTATAAAATCTTCAGTTTCATTCAACCATTGTTCAGCTTCACTGTGGTAGCTATATGAGCATAATTGAATGTTCACTTGTTTTGTTGTGAATGCATAAATCATACACTGTTAAGGTCTTCCTGAGATGTGTGGTTAATCGTTCAGTTCTTAATTTGCATCCCAGGGCTTCTGCCATACTGCTTAGCACTTTTGTCATCCCTGACTGATCTGCATGAGTGAAAATGGCAGAGGTGTCAGAGAGCATTTCACTTTGTTGCAGTGAGAGGGCAAGTGAAGAGTTTCTCAGCTGCCTTGCTGCCAAGGAGAAGTACCCGGTGCCTGAAAGAGCTGCAGACAAGGGGGACCCGCACTACAGACCTCCACACCCTGGAAAGGAACCAGGGTGTGGGGCAGATTATCAGGGGCACAAGAGACGAAGCCTTAGCCGAGGGAGGAGCTACAGAAGGAGTCAGGGGCGGAGCAAAAGCCGGGCCCGCAGCAGGAGTCGTAGCCGGGGGAGGAGTAGGGGGCGGAGCAAAAGTAAGCCCTGGAGCAGGAGTCGTAGCCGTGGAAAGAGTAGGGGGCGGAGCAAAAGTAAGACCTGGAGCAGGAGTCGTAGCCGGGGGAGGAGTAGGGGGCGGAGCAAAAGTAAGCCCTGGAGCAGGAGTCGTAGCCGTGGGAAGAGTAGGGGGCGGAGCAAAAGCCGGCCCCGCAGTCAGAGTGGCAGCTGCAGAAGGAGTCGAGAGCGAAGCAGGAGCCGGAGAGAAGGGAGGGGACAGCGCCCTGGTCAAAGCGGCAGCACCAACACGATGGGTCTTCCTTCAAAGAGCAACATGATGGAGGTGCTTCAACGACTGATGCTGGCCAGCAGACGCAAGGAGCTGGAGGAGATGCTGTCCATGTCGAGCACTTCTACAATGAAGAAGCCACTGGTCTCAGAGAATAAACCCCCGGGCAGCTCACAGGTTAGGATTCTGTATGGTGTGATGTGCTCTGTCCTTGCTTCTCTTAAGAGCCTTTCGTTGTTTGTTTTAAAGGGTCTGGCCAAAGTAGGTATATTTCAAATGAAAATGCATTCAGTCTCACCTGTGAAGAAGCTGGCCAACACTTCTCACAAACAATGAAACAGAAGGAGCAAAACATACAAACATCCACAAACAAAAAGGAACCAACATGAGTACACAACCAACCCAACTCATTCTCCTGGTACTGCAGCCTCACGTCTGTATCTAACAAGCTTGATTAGACAAGTGAGACTCAATAACTGATGGCTGGCTTAGACCGACAATTACAAACTGACAAGATTGTATTTCATTGTATTTGACATGAAATGAACTCAATTGTTGACAAATTAGCAATTTTAAAGACAAAGATCATTAAGACATTAAGGTAAACAGTTAAACAACTGACAATTAACAGTTCTCAGGGACAGGTGAATGTTCTCCTTCATATCACCGCATATGTAAGTTTTATAAATGCTTTGTTCAGTACAGGGGAATCTCTTAAATGTGTAATCTGACATGCTTGACACCTTACATGGCTTTTGCTTGTGTTGTACTCTGCCTCACTTGTAAGTCACTTTGGATAAAAGCTTCTGCCAAATGAGTACATTTGAACGTAATGTAAATGCTTGTCTTTCCCAATGTTTTGTGTTCTAGACTAGGGATCCCTTCCATGAAGCCTCAGCGGAGCATCAGAGCAGCGTTCTCTCCAGAGAGACGGCGCGCCTTCTCGGTCCCATGGCCAAGGGGATGGAGTCAGGTCTGTTTGCCTCCTTTCTGGAGGAACTGAGAGCAGGCTCCTCTGAGAAGGTGCAGCTGATGAGACAGAACCTTGAGGAGGGGCAGTATGCAGACTCCGCAGGCCGGGTCAAGCAGGAACCACAGGCGGGGGGCGCCAGTGAGGTCCTTCTCCCTCACGAGAGGGTCAGTCAGGACAGCAGTGGGTTCTCCAGGATTTTAGGCCTGATGGGGGAGAGGAGGAGCATCTTTATGGACATTGAAGACGAGGAGGAGTTCCTTTATGGGGATGGAGGTGAGTCGCGGGCCGTTGCCAAGTCTGGAGGGAGCACAGGCATTGGAGGCCATCTTACTCTTGGGAGACCTCATCTGCAGGCACAGCCAGACATAAGGGGTTGTCAACCAAGCCAGCCCACAGCTGTGACCTCCGAGAGAGACAGCAAGGCAGGGGCGTCCTGCCAGCTGTCTCTGCCTAACAGCCGCCCACCCGGAGCCGGTCCTCAGGAGGAGAAGGAAACGCCGAACATGGTTGATTTTGAGAAGATCAAGAAGGCACTTCAGACCATCGGGCTGGACAAAAACTTGGAGGAGATCTGCAATATGGCGTCCAGAACCAGGGAGTGTCTCGTCGCAGAGAGGCTTGAAGACAGAGCGGCCTTGCCCAGAGGGAGGAGTTGCAGTGCTAGCCAAAAACGGAGCGACTCTCCAAGCCCACAGAGAGACTCCAGGGGTGAGACCATGCGATGATTAGCTCGAGATGTTGATTTGGCAACATTTGCTTGCTGTGCATCTTTTTTGTTATTTTGTTATTGTTATTCATAAATACATGTGCGGCTCTTGGCTGGTCAGTTGTTTATTTACAGTTATGACTTTTTCAGATCTTTCTGCCAACCCTTGTGTTAATTGTTGATTTTTTTCCATTCACCAGTCTTATAGTCATTTATCCAGATAATCTCTTTCTATAAAATAAACATAACAACTATTGTATAATTGTATAACTATTATTTTTGTGATTTTTTTAATAACAATTACAATTTTTAGCTGCTTCTTCTGCTATTGATATTGTTATGTTGATTACACAATTTCTTATCGCCAGCCTCAAAAATGGATACCCTGGTGAATCTTGACCCTCAAATTGCTCACATGGGGATTAGCCACCCACAGAGGAATTTTGATGAGAACAGCAATAAAAAACGAAAGGTAATTTTTTCTGTCAGCCGTTCATCGAAGGTTTGTGTTTTCTGTTCAAACTGATTTGATGTAGTAAGTTTGAGAGCCTCTCTGCTGCCGTTGGTTATGTATTGCATGCAATGTAGCAATTTAGCTTATTCAATTTTGTCCAGTCTAATGGTGAAATTTCACAGGTTTCAGTTTTTAATTTGCAGCATATCATTTCTAGGTTACTGAAGAAGGGGAACGTCTGAAGACAGACAGACAGATACTAATGAAGAGGAAAGAGTATCTTATGAAGGAACTGGAGATATTATTAAAGCAGCAAGGTACAGCCAGGCTGTTCTGCCCATACAGATCCTGCGGTTCAGAGTCAAACAACTGACAGACCCGTATCACAAATTTATTAATTCTCATGTCAGCTGAGCATGAATACTTTCACTTTTTTATCTCTCGGTTAGTACATTGAATATTGGGACATGGCAAATATACACATATATTATTGTATAGTCCATGCAACATTACAGTATGATACAGTTGCTTGGCAAATATTCTTATCTAGAGCAAGTTTTCATTATTTAGAACTTTTGTGTTATCAGTTTTTTTTCCAGCTGGGCATTTAATGAGGCGATTCAGGTTAAGTACCCTGCTAAGAGTATAAACAGCAGGGGTCGAGTGGGGAATTGAACTGACAACCTTTGGGCTGTAAGCCCTGTTTGTTTTCACTATACCAAACTGCTTGATATTGGTAAACAGCTTTGTTTTCTCTTTAAATTTTATTTATATTGGAAAAATTCCTGGTCCTTAAGTAAAATTTAGGCCAAAATGTGACTCGTTTAAAACATTTTGGGCTTATATCAGAGCACCAATTTGAATGAGCACACAAGAGGATACCCAAGTTTTTTTTTTTTTTTTTTTTTGACAGATCAGCAGTTCTAAAAAGATATTTTGCTTTACATTATGTGCGGGGACCAGTTTGTATATGGTTTGTAACATTCATTTACTGACTTGTTGCTGTGGTTGCCGACTGTTTAATCCTGCACTCACTTGCTTTTTTTTCAGGTTCTGAGTTTCTGGTGCCTGTGATAGGGTTTTACTGCCAGGTGTGTGAGGAGTTTTTGGGAGATATTGCAAGTGCTGACAATCATGCCATGTGTCACAGCAAAGGGAAACACAAGGTAATCCCAGATTTCTCCTTTACCCCGTCCAGTCTAAAGCATCATGATGTATCACACATGCTTCAATGACATGGCTTACTTGTTGATCATACAGTCCTCAAATGCTGCATGACAGTAGAAGACTACAGTTTTATTTATGTCTGTTGATTTGTTTTCTACCATTACATCAAAGATATGTAGCATTAATTTTGAGAAGGATAGTGGATGTTCACTTGTGACTTTTCAGAGAATATGCATGATATAATTAACTGGCTCACAAAAACCTATTCTTTATTTGTGTTCTCCCCTGTCTAGAAGCATGCAGATGGGTTATATAAATTGAGCAGAAATATTGACGGAGAAGAAAGGGCCATGGAGCTCAAACGAGCAGCATTCAAGGAGTGGCCCCAAGGTCACAGCCCAAAGGACACCAGAGAGCAGGTCCTGGTCAAGGAGGAAGAGCCCGACATCGCAAGACCTGAGAGAGAAGCCATTGAACCCAGACCAGCAATGCCATCAAGTACTCGAGAGGGAAAGGAGGAGAAGGCCAAGAATTCTGTAGAGAAAGTGAGCAAGTATTCGAAGTCAGCCAAAAAGAAGAAAAAGAAGAAAGAGAAGAAAGAGAAGAAAAAAGAGAAAAAAAGGAAAAAAGAAAGAAAAACGGGTGACTCAGCATAACCATGGGGCTAATGGTGGGGCAGTTCTAAACTAACACACAAGTCACCTTACACAGCATCTGCATAGAATTTAAAATTCTATGGCACAAAAGCTCAAATTCAACCTAAACCATCTGGATTGCGCCATATGATGGTTTTTAATGAACTGTGATTAAAAAAAAACACACACACAAATACAGAAACTCTTCATACCATTATTAATAATAGAAAAGGATAAGCTTATTGCAGAAGTGTGGAAATGAGCATTCAACAGTGTGCTGCTCATGTTTTCATATTTTTAACAGTAAAGTGCTCAGATGCTTATTTCTGAACAGTTTAGTATTAGGGCACCTCAGTGAAATTTTGTTTCTCCTGTTTCACATTATTTAATGTTTGACTTAATAAGTATTATTTTTGATGTAGATGCAAATTAATATCTGACATGGCTCACTGCACTGAGATCAGAACCTAGATTTTGTTGGTTCTTTTGTTCAAACAAAGCCTGTCCATAAGTTGTTTTGAACACAGACGTGCATCAACTTCATATGGGAATGTTTCCTGTTAAGAGAATGTTACTGCGCTTTACATAAAGATATTTGGTTAATATTCCTGCCCTTGATATCCCAACACCATATTATTATGCCTTGGTAATGATCATATGCAATGGTTTCCCTGATTCAGTAATACTTTGAATACACTTCAGGATACCCAACTGGTAATTGTAGTTGGGTAGAAAGATCCAGCCAGCTTTTGGGTAATTGTTTTAGATTTGTATTATTATTATTATTATTATTATTATTATTATTATTATTAAAGGTATGTTATTAGCTATCAGTGGTAGGTAAAGTGTATTTTTCCAAGGAAAATGGACTATACAGTGAAGGCAGCTTAATCTGTTTGGGCAATGTTATTTACAATATGTACATGTTACCACCATGGTACCATGGTTTGGTAGCTGTTGACCTATTCATATATATTTGTGTGAGATTCACACAAAATATACAGTAGGTAGAGGATTATAATAAATATGCTCAAACATGCTGTGTTACTAAATTATTTAAATATTCTACATATTACACAGTTTCACATCAACCGAACCTTGACTGATGCTACAGAAACCATGATGCCCCAACCTGCCTAATGTTGCATAATCAGGCTTCAGTGCATTGGAGACATATCAGGTGGATTGCACTGTACACTTCTTAAACAGACAAAAGATACCAAAGAGGTGTTAAAAGCAATGAGTTTTGGAGATGTAGAATGTAGCTATTGTAATTCTAAAAGTAAAGTTGTGCTGAAAGTTACAGCAGTATAGTTTTTCCTCAAGCTGTTTTATTTAAGTAAATCAAGTAATTTATATATTTTAAGGACTATGAAATGAGTACAGGTAAAGAAGAGTATCAAAGGGGGACAAGAGAGGCAGTTTAAAAGGTGAGGATTAATTGCTAATTTAATTAGCAATTAATTTTAAGTTAATTTTAAGTGAAATAATTGAGAATGTTTTCTAAGAATGCTTAGCCTTGCATTTGTTATCAGCGTATAGCTGGAGTTTATGATAAAATATTTGACATGAAAGCTTTTCTCTGGCCAAATCCATTGGGTAGGCTACAGGAAGGAATTTAAAGGCTGAAAATTGCATTGACATTCGCAGCAATAGTTCTGTAGGTGACACGAGCTGACATTAGTTTTTTACTTTTTATTTATTGAGAATAACAGTACAATCCACAGCTGTACAAGATCCAGATTGCTACAAAATATAACAATATTTGTACAACTAAGTATACAACATTGACTATGAACACACAACAGTAGAACGCCAGGGGAACAGATCATACGAATTAAAATCATTCACTGTAGAATGAGACTCTTGAAGAAAACATAAATCAGTTTTAAACTTTTTTTGCAAACAAAAGTTGCTTTACGTTTTAATGTGTGACGGAGATCTACTGGAAGTTTCAGGTAACGGAACGATGAAGAAGTCGCAGTCCTCCTCAGCCCGTTCATGTTGGACAGCAGCATAATTGTGGTTTGCAGCATCAGCTGCCGGTTAAGAGCGACTTTTCCTTTTATTGGACCATGTTTAACAGCGGAAGGCTGGAGAATGAATATAAATAAATAGACAACTAGTACAGTACCGTCTGAAGGCGTCAATAGAAAAGCTCTGGTATCAACAACGTCATCGAAAGATGTCAGCCAATCAAAAACGTCAAAAAGGGGGCCCTACTGGTTTGTGGTAGCAGTTGTTTACTGCAAGTTGTTTAAGGTAGCAGTTACGTTTAATAAATCCTACAAGTTAGGGATGATATATTCTCACGCTGAATCGCGTATAACTCATTTATCAGACTTTTAAAAACATTCATTCAGTTTAATTTTATTATTTTACAATCAGGCTAAATGAAAGACAGCTTTACTCTAAGCCCCATGATTCACGTGGAGCTGCTCTACGATACCGGGAAATGTGCAGCTAGGTACTTGAGAAATTATCAAATGATTAAGAAGTTAAGCAGGCATTTTGAAAACCAGAAGTATTATTGCATGGGTTCACTGTTGTGGTAAGTCATGGTATAGCGATCTTATTGAAAACATAATCACGGTGCCGTGACAGGTAGCCACCAGCTAGCTGAGTTGTGCGACACGGAGTTTACTGGCTACCTAAACCATGTCAATACATGGTTTAGCCTACCTAACATGGCTAACTCCCTTCCTGTATTGATAATATTGTTTTCACAAATTTATTGCAGAAGAAGGCGTAACAATTACCCGACTTTGCACTGACGTGGAGAGGGGAAAATGAAGAACAGAGCTAGTGGTGGCGGCTACGGGGTTGACAACCGACTCAAACAGCGAGTTGAACAGGTAGCTAACGTAGCAAACTCTTATTACTTCGTATTAGTTAGTTAATCTAGATAGTTGTATTCAGCTTGCTGGTTACTGTAGCTAGCTAGTTTGTATGGGAATGTCTAACTTACTGTGATGGCTAACATGTCTAGTCGATATCATTATAGCAGTCTTGCTGGATTTAGTGAAACCAGTAGTTAACCAGAATACTCAACTACTGCGGAGATCATACTTAATAGATAACATTGTTCTTAAGTCTAGACTGACGAGCCTGTTGACTTCAATTTTTCTTTTTACTGAGATTCATGTCAATGTAACAATGGTTCCTTTTTGTTAGTACTTGAGCACACAAACAAGTCAGTATGTCGACATTGCAGCGATGGCAGCAGAACTCCAGAGACTTTACAGGTGAGATATTCTCAGTTATTTCGTCTTCTGTTTGACTATTACTTCTAACGCTACTCTTTAATGCCAAGATTAAGTAGGTTCAACATTAATTTGAGGGAATTTTAACGATTCACTTGTTGTAAAGATCGATTACTGCATCATACACCTTGTTCAAGCACAATACCTAAAACTGTTGTTTTTACAGAATGGACTATGGACGACGAAACAGAACAGCTTTTAGGATACAGGTGGAAAAAGGTCTGTCAGGTCAAAGTAATAAACCTTAAATTGAATTGTGTTGTGAGTGTTTTTATGTTACTTGCAAAAGCTGGGATGTCCACAAAGCTCTTTTTGAGACCAAAAATAAAGCTTGCACTCCATAGTATATTTATATTTTTATATTTATTAATGTCAGACTTTTATTTATTTTGGGAATGCAAGCATATTTTCTGCTCTTAATGTGAATGTTTGTATTCATGATGGAATGCTCAATCTGATCAGCCTGAGCTTGTTGAGACAAATGTTGATGGAATTATCTTTCATATTGACGTCATAGTCGTGGATTTTATCCTTTACAATGTATAAGGACTTCGGATTTTTATATGTACAATGACCATATGTACAGAAAATTGGGAGGAGTTTAATTCATGTGATAAATAAGCCATTTTGGCGAAAATGTAGTTGTCTATGGGGCATATGTCATATTGTTTTTCCTAGTATTTCCAATGTTATTTCATTTCTTCCGCTGAAAAATCATCACCGAAATGAGTTCTGTCAGGTTGTCTGAGTGCAGGTTGGTCCTCTGTCCAGCAGAGGTCGTGCTTGTACTTGTTAAATGAGTTGTGCCCTCCAATTTGTTTGCAGTTCACGGAGTGATATGCAGTGATGCAGGAATCACAGACCTGGAGAGCAAACATTTAGCCAAAAAAGCCCGGCACAATCAGGAGGGAGATGGGTAGGTGCTGAATATTTTTTCACTAGTTTCACTGCTGTAGATGTTGATCCATTTCAAAGTGTGAACATTTTTCTTGGACAGGGATGACATTAGCATCACAGATGATGACTCCTCAGACAGTGAAGAGGACATACCTGAACACCCGGTACGTTAAATAGAAGGTGCCCTCTACAATACCTGCTTAGTTGGCTCCTTGTTGGTCTGTCAGTGGTGAAGGAGAAATGGAAATGTGTGGGGAAAATCTATATAATTTACAATTGTGGCAAATTATAACAATTTTGGGTGGTTCTGTTACATTTAAGCGTCTGACTGAAAGTGATCCTTTATCATTCTCCAATCTCAAGAGCATTCCTAGACTTTTTGTGAATGTCGGTTGAGTGTTGTCATTTGGAGATGCTGCTAATGCCCATGAATGTTGGCACCACAGACATTCAAGCCAATAAACAATTTCCATGCAGTTAAAATCAGAATATCTCAGATGCTAGCACCCACAGTTTTTGATGTTGATACATGATATAGTCACATGATGGCTTAAGATATAAAATTCAGTCTTTCACTTGGCAGTGCTGTCTCAACTCTTACCTTAGAGGATATTGGTAATGATGCTTTTGGTGTCCCATCAAATGTGCTTTCTTTGCCTCTGCAGCCCACGAACCATATGAATAACTCCCTGATGTCCCTGTACCGAAAGGGGACCCCTGAAAGCGGCACCCCCGCAACCAGGGAGCAGCCGGGGGACGGTCCCGTCACACCCTCCACCCCTAGCACAGCCCCGCTGGGGACCAAGGTGTCCAAGGGAGGCTGGTTTATCGACAGGGGCCGGGGGGTAGTGGAGGAGAACATCCTAATCGACTTGTGTGAGGAGGATACCGCCAGCCCAGCGGTAGGCTTCTCGTTTGCATTTTCTGTAATTGAAAACTGTTGGAAAATCAGTTTTCCTGCACTGCAGGAAAGAAGACATGGAAACAACAGTCATACTCAGAATTGTAGAGTTGTGTCAAGGTCCTGGACCAGCACCCTGTATGTGGGTTGGCTTGTACTTCAGCCAGATTCAGATCTCATGAATAATCTCCTCTTCCATGGCTTTAGTGATTCTGTCTGTATATTATAGGAGGTTAAGAGAACATTACCTTTGTTAATGATCAATAATGTATGAAAATAAGATGATTATGTGATCATATTTGTAAGTGAGATGTTCATTCTCTGAAGATCAGAATGCTGACATCCAGAACAGAAAATTCCTATAGGTGGTCCTCTTAGAATTACAGTTCCTTGGTTGGCATAGCTGGCATTCTTTATACACAGCTCTGTATATTCAGTCTGTAATAATGAGATGTACAAATATAGGACTACCATGCGGTTGGGGAATATTTTTGTATTTGTAATGCAATACAAACATTCCAGTAAGCTGATATAATTTGATTTGGTGTAACATCAAGTAGGAGTCACGAAAGTATGTATGACCTCTGAAAGGCTTTTTGCAGTGAACGGCCCCATTTGCTTCAGTGTGCTTTCCTGTTCTGATTTCCACAGAAGCAAACAGACGTGTCCATGCTGGAGCCGGAGAAGAAGGAGAAGAAGAACAAACTGAAAAAGGGGAAAAGGAGGAAAGAGGGCGAATCCCAGGGAACTGATGGGGAGATCGAGTCCAGTATAATGAACAAGAAAGGTAAATGTTGCATATGGTGGTGTGTGATCTCACTGCAGACTGCAGAAACTGATACCTCCCACATGCTTTTTGTGTTGTTGGTTCTGAGACAAAAAACGTTCAATTTTACATACTAACACACAATTTTAAAGTTTTGGTTTTCCACTTTAATGAAGATTTGCTCCCAGTCAACATATCCCAACCATCATGGAATGGAATGGAATTCGTTTTTGTGGAAGGCACATTATTCACTGTCCTCTGATCTGTCCTCTTGATAGCGAGGACAAAAGCCCCAGAGCTCCAGTACTCTACGGTGAAGTTTGAGGATGTCGGGGGCAATGAGGAGACGTTGAAGGTAACAAATACCCCCTGCATCTGCAATAGCAGATATTGCATTACATTCATTTAGCAGATGCTCTGATCCGGAGCGATTACCAGCACAGATGCAAGGTTTCTCCCCGACAGCCTCTGCTGGTTATCTCAATTTCACATTGCAGATTTGGTCTTTAAACTAAAGGAGTTTTTCCACCTGCAAATAACAAAACAGGCCTTGATAGAGGGATCTTGAACATGCTGTGGACTGAATGAACTCAGACCCAGTTGGCTATGGTTGGCTGGATTGTCAGAAGTAGGACCGGGCATTCAGCGCGCTGAACAGATCATGCATTATACAAGTGGGCCTTTCATAGCGAGTGCACAATGCTGCTAATCAGGGGTGAGAGAGAGGCGTTTTTTTAAAGGCAACAATGGAATTAGAAGCGTAGTGATCTGCACGCTGCCTTACACACGTGCTTTTGGCGGCAGAAGATATGTGGGAAGCTTAGCTGTTGAATGCAAAAGGTGACCCATGTCTTATATATAGATGGGAAGCGAAACCGAAAGGCTGCAGTTTGTCTGATTGGCTGCCCCCGTTTTGCAGGAGGTGTGCAAGCTGCTGATACACATGCGGCACCCGGAGGTGTACCAGCAGCTGGGCGTGGTGCCGCCGCGGGGGTTCCTCCTGCACGGGCCCCCGGGCTGTGGGAAGACCCTGCTGGCCCAGGCTGTGGCTGGGGTGAGTCCGGGCCTGGAGTGGCAATGGAGACCTGGGCGTGTGTCCCGTGGACTCATTCGCATTTGGATTTATTGAGCCGTTAAACATGAGAGTGATTTGCTGTGTGTGTGTGTATGTGTGTGTGCGTATGTACAGGAGATGGAGCTGCCGCTGTTGAAGGTGTCCGCCCCAGAGCTGGTGTCGGGGGTGTCAGGGGAGTCGGAGCAGAAGCTGCGGGAGCTCTTTGAACAGGCCGTGGTGAGTGCTGCTGGGACACTCAAATTGTGGCAAGCTCTCTGTCGTGACAGATGCGTAGTGGGGAATGCTTTGTCACGACAGACAGATTGTGGCGATTGCTTTGTCATGACATGGAAGATGCCATGTCATGACAGGCACATTGTGGTGAGTGAGGGGACAGCCATACTGTGTGCTCTGTCGTGACGTGTGGGCTAGGTGCTCAGTGCTCTGTCGTCACAGTGGTAGTGGTGGGGGATCTGCTGCAAGCACAGCACACCCTCCACTGTGCCACTTAGCATTAGCAGGTGTCTGATCGAGGAAGAGGAAAGGTAATATTCCACTGTCTTCTTCACCGGGCAGACCAGCGCCCCCTGCATCCTGTTCATCGACGAAATCGACGCCATCACCCCAAAGAGGGAGGTGGCCTCCAAGGACATGGAGAGGAGGATAGTGGCCCAGCTACTCACTTGCATGGACGGTAGGGCTATGACAGAGCTGACCGCATGTCCCTTTTCCCACCAGACAGCTGCGCCATTAGATTCAGAACCCGTCTCTGGTCATGTGCATCTCTGCTATTGTGCAGTTCTACCGAGCAGGAATGTACCGTGAAATTTCTGGCCTCACGACCCATCATCGCGTAATATTTAACTGGAACGAAGAGTGTGGCCGGCTTTCTAGAACGGCATGCTCCATAGTAGGCACAGACTAATGACATCACGCACAACAGCAAGATGCATGTTGTCATTGTGCGTCTGTCCTGCTAGTAACAATTTACACAAACACAGCTACACAAAAGGGAATGTCTCGAGCCGATGCTGCTTCCACAGCTCACTATAAAAATATTTTTCTGCTTTCCTTTCCGCAACACAGCAGCTGATGTTTACTTGTCAAAGGCGGAAGCCGAGAGTACAGCTGAGTTTCCCCCCCCTAATTTCTGCATGCAGCATCGCGGCAGCTCCCACATTGATCTGCTGAAGCTGCAACGATTTCTGTGTTACTATTCTGCAAAGTAGTAACTGCTCCCGGGGCCTTGTTCTTGGGTCGTAGGGTGGAGATTCATGTTGTGCTGAAGAGACAGGCCCTTCGCAATTCCCGCTTACTTTGGCATTGTCAAGGAGTCTGTACGGAGTACTGGTGTCCGTATGCAGCACAGTGCTTACGCGGCCGCGTTTGATTTGGCACGCAGCCGGGTTTTTATCGGCCTGCACTTTGCCGTCTTGTTTACACACTCGCGGTTTTATCGTCAGCCTCATAACCTGGTCAGGGAGCATAATTATGGGACTTGTAGAGCAGGAGAGAGCAGTGCACGCGTCTGCAGATTCCATGACACGTTCAGGACCTCCACTCATCTCCCCTGTCTGTCTGACACTGCTTCTCTCTCTCTCTCTCCCTCTCCCACTCACACCCCCTCACCCCCCACCCCCCCCCCCCCCCGGACCAGATCTGAACTCCATGGCCGTCACAGCGCAGGTGCTGGTCATCGGTGCCACCAACCGGCCGGACTCTCTGGACCCGGCACTCCGGAGGGCGGGCCGATTCGACCGCGAGATCTGTCTGGGCATCCCCGACGAAGGAGCCCGGCTCAGGTGCGTATCGGGACTGGGGCTTGTGCTCCGGGCAGTACCATGCCATTCTGTGCTGTGCCACCAGTGCAGAGTAGGGGCTGGGAGATCAGGGCTCAAGGTCTCTGGATAAGAGGTTTAAGGTTTAGTTTATAAGGCACGTTGGCCGCCCTGGAAAGAGCTTCATTGCATTACCCAAAAGTACCATTCGCTACATGTTTGGCATCTTGGCATCTTTGTTTTGGAGTAATGCTATTGGAGATGTCGGAAACGCAGTGTGACTATGCAGCTGTGTGGGCCGTAACTGTGTAACTGCATTATTTTGAACCAAACTCTTAGTTTGCTGGAGCTGTACACAAACTACCAGAAACAGTGCTATGCTTGGAGTAAAATGGTACACCTTTGAATATATGAAATGTTGAAGGTGTCAAAAATGAATGAAACCTACCAACCGTTACACGAGGACCTGCGATGAAACGTTCAGTCTTGGCAGATCGTTAGTACGTGAAAGATAAGCGTGTGTGGCCCCAGCCGGTCCCAGAGCAGCGGTTTTCTTTGCCCCGCCCCCTGCAGGATTCTGAGGACCCTGTGTCGAAAGCTGAAGCTCCCCGAGGACTTTGACTTCCAGCGGCTGGCCCGCCTCACCCCGGGGTACGTGGGCGCCGACCTCATGGCGCTGTGTCGCGAGGCGGCCATGAGCGCCGTCAACCGCGTGCTGCTGGAGCTGCAGGAGAGAGACGCCCGGGCGGGGGAGCGTGCGCCTGGCCCCGCAGGGCCTGAGAGCCACGCCCCCGGGCCTCAGGCAGACTCCCAGCATCCCACAGGGGCACCGGGCCTCACAGCCAGCCCAGACGCCCAGGAGATGACAGACGTCAGCCTGCCGGATGGAGAGAGCGCCCAGCCCCCTGTCGTAACCGCGCCCGTAGAGGCGAGTGTTGCCGAGGTCAGTCAAACCCTAAGGTCACATCACGGCACACTGTGAAGGACTCCTGCCCCAGATTCCCCTGCCAGCGCTCTTTGTGCTGAAATGGATGCAAATGCCTAACTAATGTTACAGTTCCACATGAAAGTGAATAAAAATGGCAGGAAATTCATAGAATTCAGACAAGAGTTGAAAGGGAGATTTTAAAGAAGCCTGATATCTCAAAAGTGGACTGTTGAGAAAAGACCGACCCTTGAGTTGAGGGGATAGACCCCATTTGGGTTGTATACAAATGGGACAGTGTGACACCAGCTTAGTTTTTAGGTAACTGGACCTGCGATCATTGTACCTTAGGTACCTTAGGTACTTTGTACCTTATCCCAGCCAGGAAATGCATGGTCCTCGTCTGCTTCTTTATCAGTCTCTCCTTATGATGTAATATAGAACTTTGGATCGATGACTGAGTGTCGCTGACTCACTTGTTTCACTTTCACTAAGCCATGGAATTGTGAGTGTTGGCACGGTCAACAATTCACTCCAGCCATGATGGTGGTTAGCAGCAGTTCATACCTCTTCAAAGCATTTTTCACCCAGTGAGAAGCCAAGGGGGTCTTTTGGTGTCCAGAAACATTTTATTTTACTTTGATTGCAAGGATTTTTTTTGCCTTGTTTGACTCATTTTGGCCCTGTTTGTTGCTTCTTATAATGCTATAGAGGAGTGTTTATAATTTTTTGCATGCCTGAAGATGTTGTAACTCATACCATTGTTCAGGCTAAATTCCTTGTCAGTCCTCATCTGAACTCCATTTTAGAATGGGAGTCATTCCTGGTTTTCCACACCTTCCTTGGTAACCTGGCCTCTAGAATCAGACACCCCTCTCATACCTACCTTAACTAATGAATATTTAAATTTTAGAGGAACTCCTTGAGTTCTCACGCTGTAGACCATAAGATTAATGTTTTAAGCCAGAAGCAATATCGAAAGCTTTTTTTTTTCTCTGTAATTTTCCAGTTCATCGCCGAGAACCTATATATCACTAAAATAAACTTGACTCTGTTAGTTTGACCAAAAAGGGAAAGACTTGAGTCTCCTCAGGGTAGTCATGCCCCAGATTGGAGCAGAGGAAGGTGACTCTGTGCCTCTCTCTCTCTCTCCCCCCGCAGGGTGAGCTGTGTCGGCTGCTGGCCCTGCTGAAGAACGCCAGCGCCCTGACGGACGAGCAGCTGGCCGGCCTCTGCATCCTCATGTCGGACTTCCAGGCTGCCCTGTCCTGCGTGCAGCCCTCCGCCAAGAGGGAGGGCTTTGCCACCGTGCCCGACGTCACCTGGGATGATATCGGAGCCCTGCGGGATATCCGCGAGGAGCTCACGATGGCCATCCTGGTAGGCCTCCCTTCTGCCCTGCGTAAAAAGAACTTCCCCCTCGCTGGAACCTCCAGGCTTTTCACGCTCGCTTGACAAAGCACTTATTGTTGTGAATTTTGTAGATGTGTTAATGCTGGATCAGATAGATTAATATGAATAATTGGCAAGAAGCGTGAGTCCTCTGAATTTATGTGCTTTTTGAGGTTGGCCAGCATCACAGCCATTCACAGGTACTGTTTAAAATGGACATAAATGTATCCCAGCAACAGGCCCATAGGGATGTTCTTTTTTTTTTTTTTCCAGATAAATAGTTTGCTTTACGTAGTCTGAGGATTTCATCATCTGCATTTCATTCATACCCCCGGCAGTCTTAACTAGATAACTGTGCTTCAGCTTCTAGAAAATGAACACTTTGTGACAGTCATGACCAGGCATGACCGGGCATTCTGAGCTCCTAATGGGCAGGGCCGCCGGAGGCCAGCTGAATGCCGGCTTTGTGCGGCCCGGGGTTGAATGAGGACACTGGCTGTTTGTTGTGTGTCCGCTCGCAGGCCCCGGTGCGCAGTCCGGAGCAGTTCAGGGCCCTGGGGCTCAGCGCCCCCGCAGGGGTGCTGCTGGCGGGGCCTCCCGGCTGTGGAAAGACCCTGCTCGCGAAGGTACCGTCTCCTCACCTCATTTTTTTTCCCGGCGCTCACCTCCCTTATTACCCTCCAATGGGAGGCTTCAGCTACAGTGATGTAGTGATCCCTTATAACATAACATTTGAAGCAGATTTGTTTTATTCCTGTACAGCTGGTATGCATTTGTGTTTGTGTGTATGTATTGATTTTTGTCCCATTTATCTGTTCTTAATTTTTAACGGTCTGTTTTTGTTTTTTTTTACTGCAGTGCATTGTGAGAAATGATTGCCTCCCTCATTACTCATGACTGGAAGGCTTATACTAAAGTATTTTCAGTGTCGCATCATCGTTTTTTAATGAGCTGTTTTACCTCAGTGCAGATTGCGCAGCACTGCAGTGTAAACATATACAGGTAATGATTTGATCAGACCAGTTAAGCCGGGGCAATTGGCTGAAACAAACACCAGCCATCCAAGAACCTGTAACACCTCTAACATGCTGAAGTTTAGCCTGAATTGCAAACGTGTACCATTTCTCATACAGATCTGAAACGATCACTACCTGGAAAAACACCCTCCCTGAGCATATATTAGTCCAGCAGAAACATATTATTATGGTCTTGTAGACTGTAGTCAGTGACGTGTGTAATTGCACTGACTCTTGAATTTACCCTTGTTTTTGTTTGTTTCTTTTTCTGTGTTTAACAGGCTGTTGCTAATGAGTCCGGTCTGAACTTCATCTCCGTGAAGGGCCCAGAGCTGCTGAACATGGTGGGTTGAAACAGTGCCACTAACCGCCTTCCCAGATTAGCTTCCTTGCTCCTTAAGTGATATCCCTCTCTGAATAAGCCCTGTGCCGGGAGCTCAGCACTGCACACCTCCAGCAAAGCGGAGAACCACCCTCATTTTTAATTTGAAACTCTGGCCTCTGTGTATGAAAAGGCGTGGCCCTACAAACGGGAATCGATGAGTCAGTGAGTCACGGGGAGAGCGTTGCACAGGGCACTCTCTGTCCGTCAGTGGGCAGCGGTAACCCGAGCCGCGATCTGCCTCATTATCAAGGTAATAGAGCATCGTGAAGATGGGTACCACTTACGTCTTGGTTACTCGACATCCAGAAATCCGATCGCTGGCAGGACTCCACGGTGAATCTCTAGACTGTCATGTAGCCACGTCTCTTGTGCACAGAGATGACTCAGCAGGATCGTTGGCTGCTTCATTTATGTTACTGCCTGCGTTCGTATGCATAGCTGTTGGTGTCATGCTGCACAAATAGGGCTGAATCACACAGTGTTCCAAGTGTTGGACAAATTTGATTGCGGTGATGAATAAACTCTTTCATTCACAGGAAAAGGGCAGGGTTGAGTATTTTACATACTTTGCTTGTGGCATTTGGAGAGTTTGCCATCGCCGGCGCTGTTGTTTTGCAAAATCTCAGCTCACATTGCTTTGTGGTGGACGGTTGGCTTTTTGTGGTATCCAGTGACCACCAAGGTTTGCTCTTTCAGTACGTGGGCGAGAGCGAGAGGGCCGTCCGCCAGGTGTTTCAGAGAGGACGAAACTCCGCCCCCTGCGTCATATTTTTCGACGAGATCGACGCCCTGTGCCCCCGTCGCTCGGGACACGAGGTAACCTGCCCGCCTCTCTCTGTTCCCTCTCAGAGCCGCCCTGTCGGCCTTCAGCGGCCAAAAGCGACCACTGCTCTTCTCTCAGATATTTCTGGAAAGTTTCCTGACACCTCTCATCGTATGGACACATTCACACAGTTAAAAATAATCCGCATACCAGTAAACACTGTAGCGCTTACCTTTTTCTTTCTTGCGTAAGGCTTTAGTCAGCATTTTACTCAGTACTCATCAGTACTTTTCCTGTACTTGGTACTCAGGCTCTGTTCCCCAGCTACATTTTTAACCTCAGTGGATTTATTGGAATTCATTTCCAGCCCATTGTTAGAGGGCTGATTCTCCTGTGTTTCACATTTGCCCTGGTATTCAAACCCGAGTGCAAATGTCAGCTGAAGAGCTCCGGGTTACATTAGAGTGACTAAGCAGGAACTGGAGTGGTGTGTAATTGTAGTGCCTTTGTTTGGCGCTCAGTCGGGGGCCAGCGTGCGCGTCGTCAACCAGCTGCTGACGGAGATGGATGGCCTGGAGACGCGCCGGCAGGTCTTCATTATGGCTGCCACCAACAGACCAGGTGGGAGAAGTGCAGACGTGCACTCCGCGTGCCTCCTTTCACACTGTATCCCTGCAGATCGGCTGTGAAGCCATGCACATTACATTACATTCATTTAGCAGACGCTCTTATCCAGAGCGACTCGCAACACAAAAGAACAGAAGTGTATCCATTCAAGCTGAGCACAGCACCATTCAAGCACTGCCACAAGTTAACTTGTGCTGTCCTGACTAGACAGCCTAGAAACAAAGGGAGGCCGTCGGTCATTGTGTCAGAATATGCAAATCCCTTCACGTCGCTGCTTAGTGTGAGTTAACCGTAAATGGCGACGGCTTCTTTTGACCGCGGCTGTCGCTGTTATAGACATCATTGACCCCGCTGTGCTGCGTCCGGGTCGTCTGGACAAGACCCTGTACGTGGGGCTGCCCCCTCCGGCGGACCGACATGCCATCCTCCTCACAATCACGAAGGTAAGCTTCGCTGTTCAGGGACAGGTCCCATCCCAAGGCACTGTACTGCATCAGACAGGGTGGGGTTTTGGGTTTGGGGGGAGGGGGGGGGTGTTCTCTGGATGCGTTTGTTTTCCAGGGTCATGTCAATGTCATCAATTATCTCACTAGCTTTGGGGAAAGCACTGGAAGAAACGTACAGGAAGCTTTGTGTAATATATAATTAGCACAAGTTACCTTTTACATTAGAATCTGCTAGGGATAATTCCATTATGAGCAGTGCACCGTGTGATGGCTCACATCAAAGGCCGCCGTTACGGAGAACTGGTCAGTGTGTTAACGGGAACTCGGCGGCTCGGCGATTGACCAGGCGAGGAGGTGAGGTAATGAGCCGTGACGCGGGATTAACTGACGCGTTTCCCCTGTCGCTGTCGTCGGCTCAGGGAGGCACCAAGCCGCAGCTGGAGGCGGACGTCAGCCTGGAGGAGATCGCCCACGACGAACGCTGCGACTGCTTCACGTGAGTCTGAGCCGGCGAGGGAGCCGAAAACGGGCTCCGACCGGCGCCAGGCGGCCTCATTAACAAAAAGGAACCCATTTCTCAAGAGCAATATCCTGGAAACGCATTAATGGCAAAAGACCAGAGCCTCCGGGCCCTTTCCTGGTATCTCATGCAGTTCTCAAGTACTGCACCTGCTCTGGGAACATTACATTGTGTTTAGTTGCTTAGCAGACTCTCTCATTCAGACCGACTTGCGTAGGTTACAGTTCTTACATGTTGTCCATTCATACAGATGGATATTTATTGTGGCAGTGTAAATTAAGTACCTTTCCCAAAGGGGCAACAGCAGTGGCCCTGGGGTAACAGCAGTGGCGCAGAGGCTCTGTGCAGGATACAGTATGCAGGCTCGTCTGTGCTCTAGCTTTATTCCTTTTTATTACTATCCAAACACATCAGGCAGACTGCCAGGGCTGAGCTCGTGTAGTGGTATCGTGTCAGATGGGCTGAATCAGGGATGCTGCTCCCTGACTCAGCGTGTGGATGGACGGTGTTTTTATATGGCATAAACGCTGTGTGTGTGTGTGTGTGTGTGCGCTGCAGTACTAAAGGGTGTTTGTGTCCCTGGGCCTTCACAGGGGGGCAGATTTGTCTGCGCTGGTGAGAGAGGCCTCCATCAATGCACTGAGAAGCCACCTCTGCTCTCAAACCCTCTCCACAGGTAAGAACCCGTGTCCTTCGCGTAAACAGGTGTTTAAATGTTGAGACTAAAAGCTGTCACTGACAATAAGGCATATTAATGAGATACCAAAAAACCTGGACAGATTGCATCCTTCCAGAAACAGGGTTGCCTGCAGCTGAGTTGGAGCAACATATTATATGTCAGCACCTTACAATATGCAAGGTGTAGGTTACAATAAGTTTAACTGTCTGTCTTTCAAACATGTACACAATAACTATTATTTTAAATAATAGTGACCTGGAAGGTCACTGGATTACTTTGGCAGCCCTTTTTATTTACAGTGATTGATTTTATGTTCACATTCTCCTCTTTCCCATTTTTGATATGTAGTTGATCATGTGGTTACTCATTTTTATGGGCTGAATGGTTTCACAAAATGAAACATTGTTTCGAGAAAGGAAGAAGGGCTGCCACTTTTTTAAAAAATTTTTTCTGTCATAAAAAAGTGACTTCCCCCTTTGGTGTGTGGGCATTTGTCGCTAGCTCTAAAGCATAATTATTTACCTCAGTTTTGATGATAATGTTAACATCAATCTCTTTCAAACAATTCAAACATTTCTGTTCATCTTAGATACAGTATTTCAGTACTTTGCTGCATGTAGTAATGTGGTGACTAATAGCTTCTCAAGTACGCTATTCATGTCCTTTTAATTGGCTTAAGTACAGCTCTTAAATCTAAATGTCTCATTTCTGTTTTGTGGGGGGATGCAGCAGCATCCAGGGTTTTAATTAGCTCATAAACGAAGTTACATTAACATGAGTGGCTGTTTCAAGTTGAATTTTCTGTTTATATTGAATTACTCTTATTGCCTAAGAGCAGCCAGTAAAAACATGTTGTTTTTATGGGCTTACAGCATGCCATGCTGTAACAAGGTCGCCTTTACTGTACACAGATCGCAACGTCCCGGCTGGCCCCGTGATGGACCTGAGGGTGAGCAGGCAGAACTTTGAAGACGCCTTCAAGAAAGTGCGGCCGTCCGTGTCCAAGAAGGTGAGCGGCCGGCGAGCGGGCGAGGACGGCTGGGTGGGGTCACATGACCCTGAAGGGGCATTCCACAGTTAGTGCTCAGCGCGCCCTGCCTGCGGCCTCGTTAGCGCACAGGACCACTTCGCCCTGTTTGCTTTGAAATAGTCTCCTGTTTGCTTCTCTGGGCCTCCGTTTCCCGTGCCCTGTAAATGTGCCCGGCCCTTTGTTCTGCCTGCGCGCCTCCCTGACGGGGGCCTATTGTTCGCGCCTCTCACCTCTGCAGCGCGGTCGCCCCCGGAGCCACTTGTGAATGTATACGGTGTGTCAGCTGTGACAGGGCATTCACTGTGCTTTTCATGAAGGTACAACAGCGTGTCAACTTCTGCTCCGGGACCAAAGGACACAGGAAGTGGTCTGTTAAGCATGGGTCACAGTGACATGATGGCAAGCTCTCTTGGTGATGACGGATTGCTTTAAGGACACAGCCCTTCACCGAGGGGCTTGTACACCATGTGTGGAGATACTGAGGGAGGGGTCGGGGAGCCAGGTGACGAGAGGAGAGGGGAAAGGGCGCAGGATGGAAGTTTATTGAAGGACCAGCCTGTTTGTTAGACAGTTTTCAGTCACTTTCAGTTACTTTTGGGAGCTACTCTGGCTCTATAATGGGCTTCCCCTTGTGCTGTTATGAATGCTGAGAGCATCTCGACACTGGACAAACCAGTCTATCCAGTCTGATACTGTGGCGCTACAGGACACTGCGGCGCTACAGGACGCTGCTCTCACAGAGTTCCCACAGGGCTGCAGAGTACAGTCATTCAACCCTGTGGAGGAATCTAGTGCATCTGAAGTTACAGCAGAATGCCCAAAGAGCTGGCGTAGACCACTGACATCCTGGCCCTCATTTGCAAACAACAGAAAATTTGGCCATTTGCCCTGTTATGCAAAGCAGGTGATTTGGCAGATAACAAAAGACAAACTGTACCCTCTCTTGTTACAGTTTTGAATCTGGACCAAACCCACATGTTGCAATCAAAGAAAGGGGGAAAAAAACAATGCCATTCATGAAATTTTTTGCCACCCCTTCTTTTTCAGTGGGTATTAACTTTTTTTTTTTTTTTTTAACTTTTTTATAATGTATAGAAAGAGCTACTGTTTGGCTGTTTGGGCCCCATACTGTTAACAGGGAAAGGCTGATGTAGTTTTGTGATGTACCATGTAGTGTAACTTTACAACAGGATGTAAATGTTCCACTGAACAGTCTGCTCAACCAATAATGGCATTGTTTACCTAACTCCTAACATCCATTCCTACAGAATGTAAAATTGTCTTCATGCATCTGCCCTTGCGGAGTCAATTTGTGAAGTCATTTTCACTCTGACACCCAGGAGCTTTGTGCGTGAAGTGGATGGGGAGTTGGACTTGTAACCCATAGGCTTCCCAGTAGGGACACTGTCGCTGTCTCCTTTAACAAGGCTCTTAAACTGAATTATTCCAGTACATTTCCACTTGCATAATATGTGAAAGAAAAACGTAACAAGTGTTAAGCTGCCCCAGATAAGGGTGTTGGTGAAGGAATAACACCAAGGAGGAAATGGGAAATGACTGCTCATAGCCTGCCTCTCTTTCCCTGCAGGACCAGCACATGTACGAGCTGCTGAAGGAGTCCCTGACCAGATGAGGTGCATGGATGTGGGAAGGTTTTGACAGGGACGGTTCTCTCCAGTCCAGTATGCATGTATGTAGGCAGTCATGACCCCCCCCCATTCTCAGTGAACTAGCCTGTGCCCCACCCCCCTCTTGTGTTTTTTTTTTATTAAAAATAATGGTGTGGATTTCCATAACCAAAGGGTTTTTGCATTATTCACAAAGATTTGAAGACATGTCACGGGAGGGGGGGAACTAGCTACTAATTGTCCATGATGATGAAGCGATCAAGACCCAGCCAGTAATGAGGAGTTAACGCTGAAATGCAAAATTTGCTCAAACTGACTGGCAGGTCTGTTGCTGTTCCTTATCTCTGCTGAGTCTGCACCTACAAGTGTGAGACTGATTAGAATATGGCTTGGGAACACCGGCGGGCCCAGAGCCAGTGCAGCCTGTCTCTGAACGCACCCTGGTCTCAACGCACCAGAGCAAGTCGACAAGATTCAAATTAAACCCGCCACTGCAGCGAACTGTGGAACACAACCTCCTCCTCTGGGAGGAGGCGGTAGATTAGATGGCATGATCTTAAAAGCAGGGCGCTAATGGCTGAAAACTGCCAGTTGCATGATGTGGGGGATGGGGGTGAAATTTAAGCAGTGAATGGCGGTTTCTCTCCCTATAATCAAGGGTAAAATAGATGTGGGACTAAACAGGTCATGTGCTTCAGTCTCCTGAGCTAGAGGCATTCCTCCTGCTAACATGCTGCCGTGGCAGGAAAGGAAAAGGCCAGACAAACGTCAAATAATTGCAGTTTATTAAAATTGAAATTAATATTGCAAAGCATTACACTACGAGGAAGGGGGGGGGGGGGTGTGGAAATTTTGAACTTGCACAGACTGCTGGGACAGGCATCAGAACAACCAAAAAACAAACAAAAGCAGACAAAGGGCCTCAATGAGGTATACTCAATGAACTGAAGGAGTTCCTCAAGCTCGACTAATACTGATAAAGGGGGGCGACCCACAGCCTCCGGAGAGTGAGCCCCAAAAACAATAAAAAGCACATTGTTTGCAGTATGTGACTGTTGCTAATGGTAAGGACACAGGTAACGATCAGTCTTCACAATCAAGAAGTGCATGTGCTTGCATAGGGTGCTTTTATCAGGATCAAGCTGAAAGGGATACACAACCATTACTGCAAGGATGCAGTAGGGTTACTTTTGGTCTTGTCTGGGTTTCATTTGGTTTATTGTGGGACCCCAAGATTGTGCAGTCACTAAAAATAGCTTATGACCAATAAAAAGACGATGGCATCATGGACTGACACTAATCACAGTTCTATAAATGTCGCAGAAACTGCCATCGGCAGTGCTAGATTTTTATATTTGACTGGTTTCCATGCTTATTGTTGCTTTGCACCATCAAATGAAGAAATCCACTTGGTGAGCTTCTGGTTTACTTGATGGAAAACATAGGAACTCCTTAAATTCACACTTCAAGCATTTTGGTAACAAAAAAGTTTAAACCCAAAACGAAACGTGTACAACGTGCTGTGACAGTAACATGACATATGTCATCTAACCCCTTCAGTGACCTGACAGGAAGTAGATGCACCACATGTTGACACCTTCATACATTCAAGCCAGCTAGCCTAAGCTAAGAGACACACTATGTCAAAAGCATAAAACTGACATGTTTAAAACATTGTGGTTTTTCTTATCCCATGTGAATCAATCCCAGTACTTTCGAAAGAAATCCACTCCACTCTGCTGACTCAACAACCAGCAATTAAATGCAAGCTTGAGACTGATAAATGCTTTATGCTGATATAGGCAGCACACATTTACATTGGATATGAAGCAACATGAGTCCTTTCATTAATGCTGCAGATGAGCCGTCAGTCCAACAACGCCAGCAAAGTCGTTCTGGGATCAGCCCCACTCCCACACTAGTGCAAAATACCAGGGCGCACCAGGATCGAACCACAAAGCAACATAGAAGGTATCCTTCTATTTTAAAGATAGGAAACCATATCAAACCATTTGTTTTCAGTGAGGTGCTCATTTGTATCTAAATTTGGAAATAAATTGTAAAACTAGGATGTGTCATACATATGCAGAAAACAGAAACCAGTCATTTTAAACAATTGACAGGATATTTGGAGCAGTATAATAAAAGCCCCTGAAACCTCCACTACAACATGGCTTTATCAGCCACTTACTCAATATAAACCAGGGAACGAGGGGTCACCACCTACCCTTTCAAAAAGGACAAAAAAAGGAATGGAATGAACTAACGCTATAAAGGCTAGGAATGCAGTCACAGCTGCAATTAAGACCTCAGTGCTTAGTATGTAACAGAGGTCTGGCATTTAAAATGACACATCCATGTCATCCACATGTCTTGAGCCAGACTAATCCAAGGTTGTATTCTACTTTATATTGTTAAGTAAGACCAAACATGAACAAAATGCTTCAACAGATTCAGCATAAAATGAACAACTCCCTGTTCTAAGCAGCATTGTGTATTTTTTGTATTCTACACAACTACAGTGATGATATCAGGTGTGCTTCTTATTTCCTATGGAATAAAGCTACATGTACAGTATGCTTACAGTAAAACAGTCTCTCGTGCTCTGTTGGCCATGTTACTGGTTGAAGTCAAGTGACCGTAACAAGCTGTAAGGCCACTTTAAGTAAAACTAATACCTTCGGATTCGGTTGCATTCCAATCAGCCTGTAATGGTATCAAGACCTACAAGTGGAGTGCGACCTCCTCCACCCCCTCAATGCACGAGTCAGTGAGCTGTGTGTGCAGTTCTTACGAGGAGGAACGCGGGCGTCAACTCAGCCGTGGATAGTTCCAAATTGGACACACTGATAGTTGTTCTTGCTTTGAAGGGGGGGAAGAACGGGGGTGGGGGGGGGGGACAAAAAAAAAAAAAAAAAAAACTATGCGCATGGATACACATTGCACACAGTGGTTTCTGTACCTGTGTACAGTATATTAATAGATGCAGAAGCAGAGACGGTGTTTTGGGGATGGTTTCGGGGCTGTCTGTGTGGTTCTGTCGGAATGAGAGAAAGAGAGAGAGTGACGGGGAGGCAGGGGGCTCACTCTTGCTTGACCTCCCCCTTGAGCTTTCTCTTGACGCGCGAGTACGGGCTCAGCTGGTCGTCCATGATGAAGTCGTACAGGACCTTGACCCATGACGTGTACTGAGGCAGATCGTCGTAGTACTCCGCTGCAATTTTCTTGACCTGGAGCATAGGTGGAAAAAGGAGGCACGTGCAGTTTTGATCAGGGGGGTGCAAGGTTCACTTCAGGCAACGTAAAACCCCTTCGTAATTTTAAGCGGAATCGTCCCTCTGCCCTCCAAAGCGGCTAGAGGCCACTGAGGAAGTTTAAATCATTAACAAATAATCAGTGTCCAAAGGGCGTTGTTTACGAAGGAGGCCAACTTTTGCTGCTCAGATGCATTCAGTATGTTTTTTCAGGGGATAAAGTCAACAGTCCACAAGTGAGAAATGGGTTAAAAATCAGCTGTACTTCTCCAAGTGGTTAGAGATTACAGAACACTTGCATAACATACTTTGCACAAAACGCTAACTTCTAAGACAGACATGGCAACCGTCAAGGCCTTTCCAGTGGCACTAGGTGTATGTCCTGCTCATTACTTTGATTAGACCATAAGTTTGATACCTTTGTGCTTAGAGCATCTGCCTTCACAACAGAGGGTTTTGGGTCTTGTCCCTTTAAGTTTAACCTAAAGCCAGACAGGTTTTCCTGGTCTTAAACACTAACTAATTTAAAGAATCCTGTGGAAGTCTCACCCATCAAAGGACTCAAGGCCGTTACGCAGCCCGTTAACTATGCTACCTGCCCCATGCCAATGTCTTACCAGAGGGAGCCGGCGCCCTGGGATGCTGGGGAAGTCGTGGTGCTCGTTGTGATAGCCCACGTTGAAGGTCAGGAGGTTGAGGGAGCCGTAGTAGGAGTACGTTTCGTGGCCCTTCAGGAACATGTAATGCTCGGCAATGAAGTGGCCCGAGATGGGGTGCAGGCCCATGCCCAGCATGGACCCGGCCAGCATGTACACTACCGGCTTGGCGCCCCACAGCCAGTAGAGGGCGGCGTTGAACGTAAACTGCACGGCCACGTTGATGAGCTCCAGCCGGCTGATGGGCTTCGGGTTGATGCAGAGCGGCCGCACGGCATAGAAGAGCGGCTGCAGGATGATCCAGACGAACTTACGGAAGCGCGTGCAGAAGAACCAGCCCTCGAAGTCGGTGGGGATGTCCACGTCCACCCCATCGCCGCCCAGGTAGCGGTGGTGGTCCAGGTGGTACCGCTTGAAAGAGGCCGAGTAAGGCAGGCCAATGGGCAGGTTGGCAAAGATGGCGAACCAGCGGTTCCACATGGCCTTGTTGTTGCCGAAGGCCGTGTTGTGTGATATCTCATGGATGGCCAGCGTCATGGAGTGGTTGAGACAGCTGCCAAAGACATATGTCCAAAACAGAACCCACTTCCAGTCCAAATCCTTCACTAGGTAAAAAGCCAGAAACTGGACGGCCACCATCATGCAGACAATCCACTTCAGCCGGTGATCAGGGCTCATCAGAGATTTGATCTCGGGGTACTTTGCTATTGGGAAGAAATGAAGACAACATCACTACACTCCACTTGTGTTGTTTAAGCTGAATGAGTCCTGGTCATTTTTGTAGCCATCATATCAGTGTCACAGAAAATTTATATTGTTGATTATCAATACAGTTCCTTCAAAACTGCCAGGTCTGCCAAAATCCATTCTACCTAAGCCCCTTGGCTGGTAAAGTCAGCAATGTATTGCATGTAGATGTGTTGCTATTTGAAGAAAGTCACTTTGCAGAACTCCTGCACTCTGTGGAATGAACTGCCCATCCTTGGTTAACCTTAAAGCACAAGGAATTTGATGCAGTTCCCACAAGTGGCCTGTCATACTTATGATTAGTTTACAGAAGATTACCGATTTCAGTGTAGGGAGAGTTTATAGAAAGGCCTAGGAATTCCTAGTAATCAGAACATGTAAGCATGACGAAAAGTGAGCAATCAAGCCATCAATCATAGCTAGAAGTGTACCAGGAGTTTAGACTTCAAGATAAACCCACTAATTGTACTGGAACAGTTGGCAGAAGTCTTATCACAATTCTGCCTAGTTAAGTTCAGGCAATAAGGAAATATGAGCTCTATCAATTTCAGTTCCAAGAACTAATTAGAGGAAAATTTAATGACCATGTCAGAGGGCATCACTGAATAACTGTGATATTAAAGTTGACCAATAGATACATGCTACTTAGACCATTTCACCAGAGGAGCTTGGCCAATGTGAGCAAATAAGCAAGAGCAAAAAAAAAAAAAAAAAAAAAAAAAAAATCCATTCTCCCTCCTCAGACATAAGACAGGAAGGAAAACTATATTGGGTAATCTTCAGCCGTGGTTTTAACACTGCCTCTTCAACTTAGAATGTCCGTATGGGACTGCTTCTTGAATGTCACTGCAATGTCACAGGATTTTGAACACGAACAATAGCCTGAAGGTTTTTGCATAGGAGTAATGCTTTGCACAAAAACAAGTATTCAGTGCAGCTGCCTGGCAAAAAGTAGATGGAAATTAGCGAACACTTCCATACAGCACTGTGAATTAACCTTCTTTGCGTACCGAAATAACAAAAACAGCAGTGACGGGAAATGACCCACAAACCTCAACTTTATACAGAGAGCTGAAAGACAGTATCCTGGAGACAAACCACAACTTAAGAGCTTTTTCACACTGGCCATGCTCAGGAGCGGGCAGACCATATTCTTTTGGCTCAGGGCTGTTCATAACAGTGGTTTGCGCTTTTTGTGGCCTTTATGCAGGTATGCCTGCCCTCAGATCCATTCCAACCACGTGAGAGGTCAGCTACCCTCACTGCCCCTATAGTAAGGCTGTGTAAGCATACTGTGTACAGACATCCATTTCAAAGCTGGCTTGGAAACCAATGAAACATGGACAGTGAAGGAAATAAAATGATTGCGCTACTGTTCATCTTCATTTTGTACATACTTCTGGTAGGCGTTCCTTCTGTGTTGACTTGTGCCACCACATTCAGATTCTAGTTATTCAAACCACATGGCAATTTGCCCTTGTCTTGAGAAACAACTCCGATAACTATTTTTAGTCATGAATTCGCTACACAAGAAAAACAAATACACAACACTTGCTTACATCCTGAATTGATATTCTATATTCCAAACTGAAAGACCAATCCCACTGTGGTTACATTTCCAGGCCTTAGGGTGGTCAGTTCATTGATGCACAGACCAAAAAAAAAAAAAGTGGACAAAGGATTGCTACATCATTTAGCTGATGTCTCCAAACAGACTTCATTACAGGCTGTGTGTAGGATGTGTCATGGCTGTCTCAATGTTAAGCAAACCCAGCAGTCATCAAGCCCTTTTTAAGCACATACCAACCTTGAGGGTCAGTGTTTGTTGACAGTAGATAAGTCTATTGTGTGCCTGCTTACACTCTGTGCCGAGTAATTCCTGTCACCTACATGATACCAGCCCACAGGTCTGCAGTTTGCTCACACAGAAAGCTTGTCTGTTACACAGCTGTGCAGTCACCATCACATCTTTGTAAGCAACCTATATAAACAAACACATCTGCCAATATGTGACCCAACGCGAGTAAACCCTCCACATCGCAGCCGCGTCAACTTTACAGGAGACCACAAAAACGGTCAAAAAACAATTTGTGAAAAATCCAAACCAAACCCAAAAGGTGAGGACAGCAATGACGAAGAAAGCGTTCCGGACTTGGACAAAAGTATGGTTTGTGAAAGTGATCACAAAGCGGATTTCGAAGAACCATCAGAGGATGTACCGTTCGCTGTTGTGACTGACGAAGCTGAAGATGCCATCAAGTTTGTTGACTTCATTGACTGAGTGTGACCAAAAAAATGGAGGCAATCCTCAATTTCAACAGCGCTTGCGGTCGAAGGCGAAAAGAAAACTCACAAATCCTGTACAAAGAAACTGTCTTACGAACGCATATACGAACTACGCAGTATGATCAGCGCGTTGTCACAGTCGGAAAAGGACATGTTCATCATGGGACAACTTTTCAGTAACGGGAGAAGTGACATGACAAACGACAACAAACGAATTGCCACCAAGAGTATACTATTGTACTGTACTTTGTATTTTATGTCATGTATGTTGTGAAATTGTTTTAGCATTTCAATGAAAGTTTCTTATTCACAAATTCAGAGCATCATAGCTCTTCTTTCATGTACCTAGAGACACACGGTGGCTGAAACAATTGCTAAGCCCCATGTAGTCCTCCCAGGTAGTCCTCCAACTATTCAAATGCAAATGAACACCCACAATGAACAATGGCAAGGATTTTCCAACCATCAGCAGCCATTAGTCCTCCAGCCTTTCAGTCAATTGCATACTGGGATAGCTTGTCTGTCACAGCTGGGTAGGTGAAAATGACAGAAGAGAAAAGGGCGGATTTCTCAGAAGTGTGGTTTGCAAAGTCATGATGGTCTATTGAGCATTACTACTCTGTACTTTATCTTGTGATAAAACAAAAATGGCAATTTTGCAAATGTGCCCCTAAATCATGCGTGCGGTCACATATTGCTTCAAGTTGAAACACCCCCCCCCCCCAACACATAGCTCAAGGCCTCATAGGAAGGAGGGCGGATCACAAACACAGCAAAGCTGCAGCTTAGTGCCAACCACTCACCGCATGAGGCTTCTTTACTTCTCACTTGTGTGAATTCTAGCCCTCTCTTAAAGACGCATGTATTGGGAAAAGCCTTGGCAAGGCCGTGCAATTCAGAAACTTACAGTCAGAACGCGACGCTGCACATTTACCATCTTTTCAAGTTGACGGCAAGTTGTGACAGGACTGAAAAAAATGTGGGCGTGTCACGGCACAGCGACAGCTCCCAGTAATGGGAAAACAAGCGAGACAAACCAGAAGCATGTGAACACCAGAGGCGCCAACATACAGTTACATACAGCACACAGTGGCTGACACTGTCTGCATAATAGCGGGAGTAATACTGTCCAGCAGACCGGCTATGGAGATTTGTTGTCAGGAGCTTTTTTTTTTTAAGTTAGTATCAGGTGACTCCTGTATACATTTACATTTTTGAAAACTATGCATTGGTTATACCTACACATGTTCATACGTCAAATCTAACTACGCCACTGCAGCTTTTGCATTTTTTTGGCTAAAGAACAGATAACCAAGCCTATCTAATAATCGCCACACTTAACAGTTACTGAAGGAAGTTTACTTCGAAGCAATGGAACCTGTGTGCACATGGGATTATGCTCCCATTTTTTAACAATGTAGACATTGTGTGTGCCATGTCATAATATTTATTATGGTCCTTGTATTGTGACACGACATATTATGCCAATCAGCTCAGCACAGTCCAATCTATGAACAAAGGCAGCCCTAAGCAAACCCGCAATATTAAATTATTCAGGCATTCTATTCTTACAGAGTGCTTTGACACCAACAGGCTGTGTCAAAACACAAAGGGGGCACCGTCCAGCGGGCAATTACCTTAAGTGTCTGTCATGTTCGCCCATAAAACAGCCACAGGCTTTCACAGAAAATCCACTCCCAACACCTATGCCATACTTTAGCCATGAAGACGACCCTGCAGCAAATCAATCGTCACATGTGGAGTACCCTTTGAACTTTCAGCAACAGACAGCTACTGATTAATGGCCCATCTCCTCTAGCCACAAAAACTACCCTGGCTTGCATTAGCTTGCATTTGTAGCCCTTTTTTGCCAACCTATACCTAAACTCGTACCAATAACGGTGGACTAATGGACCTTTTCCACTAGTGTACTGTCATTTACATTTATTCATTTAGCAGACGCTTTTATCCAAAGCGACTTACATAGGTTACAGTTCTTTACAATGTTATCCATTTATACAGCTGGATATTTACTGAGGCAACTGTGGGTTAAGTACCTTGCCCAAGGGTACAGCAGCAGTGTCCCAGCAGGGATCAAACCGGCAACCTTTCGGTTACGAGTCCTGCTCCTTAACCACTATGCTACACTGCCGCCCACTGTCATGCCCATGACAAAAGAAAAAAAAAAAAGTTTACTCTCCCTGGAGTGTCAGTTAGCTTGGTTTGTTAGCAAGTGAACAGGAAAAATGTACTGTAATAGCCTAAACACTTTGCCAGCAAAAATAAACCTAATACAAATGTAGCCATTTTATGGCTTAGGCCTACATGTCATGAATAAAAATAAAAGCAACCACACTCAACTACTAGAAGTTTACAGCTCCCAGGTAAACTGATGTGCTCCACCAAATTAGGGCCTATGTAGACAACTATGCCCTAACCTGTTAAGACATGGAAACCCTCAGGTCAGCAGCTTGGAGGTGCCGCTAGAGCTGGGCTCATAAAAACAACAATAAAGACATTCTTGAGCTTGAATGCCTTTTATTGTACTGAATGGAGTACTTCACAGAACTTCTCAGTTGACCCTGTATGTACATGCTGTAAAAATGTCATTACTATTAGATGGACAAAGGTAACTAGTCAGTAAATAAACTGTCTACAGTCATAAAAAGATAGCTAGCTCCTTGAGTCATTCTTTGGGGAAAGGGGAAAAATTTTTTTTCCTGCATTAAAAAATAAGAACATCAGTTACAAAATAACAGCAGATCCACAGGAAAGAGCCAGTGGTACCCCATGCAAACGCTTTGGCCCTGGGCATTACAAACTGTGTGTTTATACTGCACTCTCAACCAAGGATGCCTCTATTTGCAGTATATCTGTTCAAATATGTACAAGAGAGACGTATCCTACAGGTTGCTTATTTCCCAGGGCAACACATCTGACTCAATTAAAAACGTACTTTTGTACCCAATTTTATCTGAATACAGAATTCAGGTAATGCCGCACACAGCTGCACCATAAATGGCCAAACCAGGACCTTTTTGCACTTTCCTCTTGTCTTCTACCTTCATTTACCAGCTGCATTACATCACTAATCTGTAAGTAGCCCCAAAATAACTCACTATTCATCTCTTCTAAGTGCATCATATTCAGGGTCGAGCCATTCATTGTAGCTTACTGAAAAGCAATATGGATGACACCAATCACAGGCACAACCACCATGGATGTGAAAGTTTTTTTTCTTTACCCAATCAAATCAGACATCAATTCTTCTGACAACAGTGATCGATATAAGAAATCCTATGAAGTCTAGGCCATTCCACAAACGGCTGTCACTCTCAGACCATCTTACGCGTTGGCTTATTTTAGAATAAAGAACATAGGGAAAGCACATTGCTATTCAATTGCTAAAATAATCCACGTTACGTAAAAAACAGATGAAAGATCGTAAAGCCACTCGTAATTTCGGCTCTATAATAGGCGTGACATAATGAGCCCATATTTGTTGTGCTGGTATTGACATCAATACTTTTACTGACAAAGCTACGTTTGTAAACGTGTATGTCACGTTACTCGTATATGGAGAATACAGGATCTGAAACTGAGTAACTAGGTACAAATGTAGAATAAATTTATTTTTGTTAGACGTATCAAAATTGTGTGGCAGCCACATTTTGCAAAAGTATTTATAAATTAGTCACTTAGGATTTGAAATGTTCTGATATCTAGCCAGCTAAATAAAATATACTAGGTCGCCCGCCAATTAAGTTAAAGGTGTTAGCTAGCTAGCGCTAACGTTAATTATATAACACTATGATCAGTTCTGCCTGAACAATATGTTAAAGTAGTTTAAGTTACCTAGATACATAGCCAGCAACAATTCACATTAGTCTGGTAGATACCTAACGTTAGCTATACTAGCGCTATGGTACATTTGAGTAAAGAATGCATTCAAGAAAGCACTTTTCCATTCTCAACCCTGCTAAATATCACCAACAACCACGTAAATGGTTGACTCAAAGGGACCGGAAAGTACCGTTTCACACGCACCAAAGAAGCAATGACTGCAACAGCTAGCAACTTAATGTTACGCGTCTTTTAAGGGGCTTTTAGGGAGTGAGCATGTAATTTAGGGAGTGGTTGTCTTACCCCCATGTCAGCACCATTATTATTTGGTCGGCTTGTTATAACCGACAGGCCATAAGTGCTTGCTAGCTATCGAGCTAACGGTTCCCATTCATCACCGAGAAAGGACGCTGGATAGCGGGGTACCTACATAAACTAACGTTTAACGAGATTTCTGCTAACCGTACAGGCTTTGTTAGCACGATAGCTGTCGGCAGCTAAACCCATAACGGAATTTACCTCGATCACTGGCCACGCCAGTTCGACCGATAGCTAAATTAGCGAGAAAGACTAAGTGAAACCAACTAACCCAAAAATAAACTTGTGAACCAGCGTTGCTGCTAACGACGTTAACGCTAATTAGCGGAAAGAGGCAGTTTCCAATTAAATTATCTAGGCTAACCATTTAACTTAGCAGACGACATTACCTAACGTCTGCTAGCTGGCTACTTTTTTGTGTTGTGTAACGGTGCAGAAGCGGTGTGCGGTCTGCGTTAGCTCGGAGAGCTAAACGTGGCTCACCCAAAATTTCTTTCCTCCTGTCAGCGTGCGGCTGGTCTGTGTAGACCCATTCGTAATCATCGCGGGCGACTCTGTTCCCCATCTCTCCTTTCTGTTACTGCAAAAAAACAGTTAGCCCAACAATCTACAGACTCAAATAATGCTACGCTCCAGCCTGGCCACTAAACTTAGACGAGGGGAGCGATCTTTCCCTTTAGGCACCCCACCCAGATCAGCTAGCTCTCCGGAAAGTTCACGATTAGCTAATGCAATGCTCTTGGCAGCCGGCGTTTAGAGTCGGCAGGCTCGATTACGCCTATCGCCGACTTTTTTTTTCATCTCGGAGCGGAGACGTAGAAGGCGAGCTGGTTATATGACAGACCTCAAGCGTGTGAGGTAGTTTGTCCCTCCTACTTTACGCAGCCGACGTTCAGTCAGAAGAGAAGAATTTTATCATTTCTGTGTTTAAATGCGCTACTATCGTATTTTACGTGATCGTGCACGTTTACTCAGTTTAATAATTTGGTAAAAATTAAACTGTTCTGTCACGTTGCGACTTTGTCCGTTAATACAATGCGACAATACTGTCAAATCATTAGCGCAGTCCTCACGCCATGTTGGTGAGGTCGAACATCGGCAATATAATCTATTCGCACTCTCAGGGACTTTTGAGGCTGTTGTTTCACCACGGTAACCTTGTAGGGACACAAACATGTGTTCGTGATAAAACAGCATTTTGCATTTGCAGCCAACATAGAAGACTGTGTTCTTAAGTAGTGGAGTAATTCCCCCCTTAATTGACCCCAGGAGATTGCAATGTACCTTTTTAATGAGCACAACTGGGATACTGGACACTAAATTATTCCTCAGAGTACAGATTCAGGCAGTAAACCTAGCTTTCTAGGATTGGTTTCAAATTTTAAAATGTAAAATCGTATAGAAAAATGTAATTTTGTCTATAAAGTATACAGAGTATTCAGCCTAGATCCAAAAAAGTGTTACTTACTGGGAGGAGCAAGGTTTGATTGACAGACCAAAGCAAGTTTATACATGGTTACGGAACTATATGCTATTAACATAGTAAAGCAAACATCCTTATAGTCAAAGAACCAACTTTGTAATAATAATAATAAGAAGAAGAATAATAAACATCTAATTACTTACAACCATAACAAAGTATGTAAATATAAACTACAAGGGCAAAATACAGAACTTTATTTGCATAGGGACACAAGACAGATGAACCAGCCCACCAAAAAACGTGGGGAGCTGCGCTGCAAACTAACCTGTAAAATAAAACTTTTGCACAGCCAGGAGATTAGAATTCTAGGATACTGAGTTTACTGGCTTTAGCAGAGCTTGTAAATGCAGTGAATGCTAATGAGCTCTAACTAAATGTGGATCAAAAGGTTGCACATTCATAGACTACTGCTATTGTGCCCCTGAGCAAGATACTTAACCAGAATTACCTCCAACATTATCCAGCTGTACAAATGGATAACAGGTAAAAAGCTGCAAGTCATGTCATTCGCGCTGGATAAGCGTCAGCAAAGTGAATGTAATGAGATGTAATGTAGAGTCAGGAACAACATTTCCTGTTCTGTGGAGGAAGGAAACAAAGGAAATGTGCAGGCGTGTACATGTTGAGCACACGAGAGAGCAAGGACATACGCTGTTCAACGTTAGAGCATCATAACTAAACTTAGCTCCTCTTAACCAAGTGCAGATCTTCATATTAACATGGAAGGACATGCTTTGTATGTGAAATCACGTTATTATTACATGACACCAATGGCTAAATTCAGCCATGAGCGATTATGAACAGCTGGACTGTCTTGTATAAATGCAACAGTGAAGTGATATCAGACGGTTGTTGCTTCACATGGGATTTATCCTGTGGAAGGTATTGTACCTGTACATATGGCCAGATGAGAGCAAACCTTTGACCCACTTAAGAGCAGGTTCTTAGGTACACACTACAGAGGGACGTCACTGTATTCTATAAAATGCTGTAAATACCAGTATTTTGCATAACCCTGAAGGGTCAAAGCAAACAGCAAAGCAAGAGAAGTACCCTGTGGGAAGATTTTTTATTTTTATTTAAATCTTCTGTTAAAAAAAAGATCCTCTCAGACAAAGAACCACATGGCAAGTTAAAAAAAAGTGTTAGCAAATTGCCAGTGGGTAAAACGGTTAGTAGCCTTTCAGCCTGTGGGGAGAGGGCAAATTAATTTACTGTTGTCAGTTTTCTGTAATTGATTCCCAGCTGTTGTAGGTCAGCACAAGAGAGGAGTGCAGGTACCATTAGCAGAATTTGACTTTAAGGTGTAGGCGATGACATCATGTCCTGAGAGACTTAACAGTAAATCTAGGGGAGGGAATCGCTGAGCTGCCTTGCAACAGGCAGTTTACTAGGAGATACACATCGCTATAGGGCTGATCCAGAGGTCATGTAGATATAAACTTTGCCTACGTGCTGCTTGGCCAAACCGACAATGGAGGCAGCCCTTGCACAGAAAATAAAAGCTTATTAAGTAATGTGAAGATAAGATCTGTGAAGGAGTGTGAAAAGAACAATGAGGTGACTAGCAGCGGCGAGACCTGGGTCACGGAAAGCTCATTATTGTGGCTTTCTGGTGGTCAAGTTTTTGTGCAGTTCCAAAAGAAAACACTTGATCATTAGCAAGCTACTCTGTTAAAGAAAGAAATGTGAAGTGCCTCAGGAGTAGGCTCTTTTAGCCTAGACCTAAGGACAGCTGATGGACAAGAGGGCCATAGTGATGGGATCCAACCAGGAGAGAAAAAATGTGACGAAAACTCCACAACCACGTCCCATTGACTGCTGCAGGCATGGCCCAGGAACAAGCCGCTTTCCTTATATGAACACAGTGTCAGCAGCCCTGTCAAACTCCCATCTTCACAGCGTTATCTTTTGTTAATGCAACGGCAGCCAGGCTAAGCACAGAATTAGAACTCCCAAGCATTCGCAGTACAATATTCTGCGTCTGTATCGACCTCACTGCCCTGAGCTGGGCTCCACTGCCATTTCTCACCCTGGCAAATCCTGCCTGCTGGTGCGCCCTTATCAAGATGAGACGTCCTTGCCATTGTTCAGATGGTGGCAAAACAACCAGTCCTGCCTGCAGCACTTATTGTTTCACAACCAAGCCTGTAATGACACAATGGGTGGTTTTTAACAGCTCTCAGACCATGGGTGAAATAGACTGGGGGCAGAGCTGAGGAAAGCCTGCCTGGATCAGAGTGTAGCCACATGTGAAAGGAGGGTGGGACGAAGCTTGGGATTCTACTGCATGTTTGCACACAAACTATCCAAGCAGTTATAGAAGCTTCCAGCCTTTTTTAGAGAGGTTGCTATGAAGAGGAGTTCTATGAAGACAAGACTGACAGGAGAGTGCATACAATGCCCAAAATGTGGTCTTAGCCTTTACCTCACTGTGAAGTGCCACAAAAATATGAGCATGGTGTCACTGTAATGGAGGAAACTAAAGCAAAGACACTTAATCGATGGTTAGAGCGAACAGATAAGTTACTGCCCTAGTTTTTCACATGGGCATCATCCAATTCTACCTTTGCTTGGGTGACAAATTCACAATGGTGATTTGTTTATCATATGCAAACGAATGACAGATAAAACACATTTGCATTAAAAGGTAATAAAACACGTGCCCAAGCCTGTTAAATCAACCTCTTTTAATAGAATACTTCTTTAGTATTTTAACGGTAATGTGTGCAACAAATCATTAGTTAACCAAAACAGGCCAGTTAAAAGATTGAGTTTATTTTCCTTTGACATACATGAAATAATCCACAATCTAAAGTTTGAAATACATAAAGATTACAGTACAGTAATTTCTAAACAGGAGACGCAGTCTCGCATGAAGCCACAAGCTAACATATTCCTGTGTCCGCCCGCAGGCTGTGGGCGGGCTGTGTTTAACGCGTGAGTGAGACCTCTCGCGGGTCTCTGTGATTACTTCATTTCCCAGCATGACCTGTCGCTAGGGGTGGAGACCACCCATAGCCTCTCACCACGTGCGGCTTGTGTCATCCTCATCTAATGCAATGCTCCAAATGATGGGTTCACAACATGACATACAAGGCAACAGAAAGTGTGCGCAGAAGGATAACTTGAAATTAACCTGGTTATTCACACAAGAGAAATGAATTGGTGACATTTTCTAAGAAATGACACGTGACTTTGTATTTTGCCCCTTTCTGGTGTACACCTTCCTGGCCATGTGGCTCATTTGGCAAATTTATATTCCCTGGATGGTGAATGTATCTTCAGGGGTTACAAGGTCTTTTGCATGTCTGAAGATTTACCAAGGTGGCAAAGTAGTTATAATCCAGCTAAGTAACCTTTCCTATGTGACTAACCTGCCTTTTTATAAAGTGCTGTCTTACTATTGTTAATACTCGTATAAATCAAAGTTATTTTTTAAAACCCCATTTGTATTGTACTGAGATACAACTTCTCCGATTTGAAAGAACACTAGATCTCCCAGTTGTAAGTAGTATCTTATCCAGTGTATAGAGCCACATGATTCTGCAATCATCAGTTCCACATGTAACAATTCAGGATATATCAAGAGGCTTCATGGTGTCAATCTCTTATGAATTTCTGACTTCGGACAAATGTAAAGGGGGATACAAGTGAATTCCTCAAAAAAAAGTTACTGTGTTTATTGTATTTACAGGAGCCCCTATGTAGTTGCCTTGCCTTTTGCACAACAAAAGTATGACACGAACCACTCTGGAGAAAAGTCACAAGTTTGCGACAAAGAACGGTCACGAGTGTGCGTTAAACAAGGAACAGAGCGGCAGGTCAGCAGCTGCCGCCTCATTTCGACGTTACCGTAAACGAGAACGCTCAGACTCCAGAGAGGTGTCCGCTGTTCCACACGGATATCGAGTGAAGACCTTCTAGCCACAAGGCCAGAGGAATCTTGATCAAGGACATCCTGGCTATCGCTTCTAAGACATTGCAGGCTCTTGAGAAGACATTCTGCCAGGCCAGTTCCACAACAGAGCTCAAGGCATGGATGTCAAGCTGCATCCATTTTTTTCCACTTTATTTTATTTTTTTTTTTTAATCTGACCTCTTCCATGCCACTAAACTAAACTGCCATGGAGGCACAATGTCAGAGGATGAATAATACCCCCGTCACATGATCAAGGCTAAGCTGAATTTTTGCACTCGCGAGGGCGCACTTCTACCCTCCCTTCCCTTCCAGCAAGGCTACAATTGCACGGTCCACCTCAAGACTTAACGAAGATGAATTCACACAGAGCTCGGCATCAGTCGACCTGGGATGGAGACACACAGCCAGGCACAAGACATAAAGTGAAGGAGCCCGCGTAAAGCTCTGAGCAGGAGCCCAGCGCTCAAAACACTTAGTGGACACTGGGACGACTGGTCCGGTTGACGACACCATACACTGTGATGAAAGGGATACCCCTTCGCTGGCCACCTGCTGACGCTGTTAACGCCAGGCTTTCTGTGCACCGGCATCCGTTACCTTCATGATACTGAAGAACCCTAAGAGTCACAAGCAGGTTCTCTCTGCTGGACGACAGTTTTGTGGCACAAAAAAAGTGTTTTCAAAAAGGTACACCCAGCTTTAAAAAAAAAAAAAAAAAAAACATGAACAATAAATATTTCTAATTCCCCTCAAAACTGAAACCTAGGCAATATAATTTAATGTGGTGGAGCTTTAACGATCCACTTTCTGATAAGCAAAAAAATCATACCATTGCCAGGAATGAGGGTTAAACAGCATAGTTTTAACGGTTATCTGTCTATCCTTATAACGATAGAGGATCCAGAAAATGGGCCAAGGGGGAGGGGGGGGGCACATAACCTAGATATACAAGCTCTTGTCTGCTTCCATATAAGTCTAGGTTAAAATACTGCAGCCAAGCCAAACTGCATACACTCAGAGGCAATCCTGCCTCCCTGGTTTACAAAAAAAAAAAAAAAAAACAATTTCCATCTGTACGGACATACAAACCCACACGGATGAAGTGGCTTGAGACTGCCATAACAGAAGAGTTTCTGATTAGGCTGAACACAAGTAAGATGATCTAAGAAGACGTGCCTCTGCTTTAAAAAGACACAGTTGAATGAACTTCAACCACACATGCTTCTTAATGTGCTCCACGAGACAGTAGAGGGCTTCACACGTTAAAAAAAAAAAAAAAAAAAGGTTGCTTTAGAGGGCTTCTTCACACCCTGTCACAAAGGAAGCCATCTGATCGTTTGTGAAAGCAGAACCTTTCAAGCGCCCTGAGATCAAGGCTGCGGCCACCTGCCAACTTAAGAGACTGATTCAGTTCGGTTTTTGGTACCCGTTACCTCAGCGACTGCCCTCCCAGCTGTGAACTGCCTCCCTTCCCCTGGAAGATATTTCAGTGTGCTGGCTACATGGACTGATGAGACAGTAGGACTCTCTTTGGCTAAACGTGTGCCCCCGGAGTGTGCAGGACTCATCGTATAAGATCTCTCCCTGTGTACATTTCTACTCTTGCCTTTGTTACGCTTCTGCATGGGTTTTAATGAGGACACGACAGCCCAACAGTCCACTGCCCCTTTTGGTGAAAAAGCCCAATTCTATGTCAGGATGTGTGTGTGTGTGTGTGTGTGTTTGTGTGTGTGGAGGGGGTGTATGAGTATATGTCGGGGCAGGAGGGGAGTGGGTGGGGACATATTAGGCGTGGAGGGGACCCAACACAAGAAAACAGGCTGATCTACACCCCCTCCATGCTCCTCCCTCCCTCCTCCTTCCCTCCCACACTCCCCTCCTCATCAGCTCTCCGAGTGACATTCAAAATAAAGAGGGGGGAAAAAAATGATACCACAGGGCATGGGCGTGGCCTCGCAACAACGGAGGAAAAAAAAAAAAAGAAAAAGATAAAAGTCCCTCTACTTCTTGCTGCGCAGGCGTTTGGACTGGCGGGTAGAGTCCGGGCTCTTCCTTGCACGCTTGTAGGGAGGGCCGTCCACGCCCGCCGCCCCCCCGCTGGAGACCACAGCACTGGGGGAGGAGGAAGATGATGACGATGCGGGGGCGGGGTTGGTGGCAGAGGCGGGGCCTCCCCCCGCCCCGCCCCCCACGGCGCTGTCCATCAGTTCGCGCAGCTTGCGCTCCAGCTCGGCCAGCCGGGCGTTCTGCTCGCCGATGACCTGCGTCTGCTCCAGCAGCTTCTGCTCCTGGTCCTGCAGCTGCTTCTGCTGCTCCAGCTGCTTCACCCGCACCTCCGACATCTCCCGCCGCAGCGCCGTCATGGACGCCCCGTTCACCTTCACCTGCTGCTGCACCTTGGTCATCTCCGAGCGCGACGGCGTGTTCTTGGCCAGCAGCGACATGGTGGTCAGCGAGGTGGAGGGGCCGGCCACTGGGGGGAGCCAGAAACAGTGAGAGAAAGGGGGGAAAGAGAAAGACAGAGAGACAGAGAGAGAGAGAGAAAAAGAGTGTTAGAAGCCACAGGGGTAGGAAACAAATGAAAACTGCAGAGGGAGTAGAAGTGGTGCACGACAGATACGCCCGCCCCTCCCCTGCGTGGCGAGTGTGGACACCCACCTGGGGTGGAGCCAATGAGGCGGCCTGAGAGGTCGGCCCCTGGCAGCTTCTTCTTGAGGATGGGGACGATCTTCTCATCGAAGTACTCCATGGCCATGGAGGAAATGTCCCGCAGCTCCTGCAGCACCTCGTGGGCCCTCTGGGGCGCCCGCGTGGAGTTCACGTACCGCAGCACGCGGTAGATCTCGTCGATCACCTGAGGCGGTCACACAGTTTGGGGTGAGGTCACACCATTCAAAGCCTTACAAACAGGTGACGGTCAGGCCAAATCATGGACCAAATCAAAGACCAGCCTTAAAACGCAGTCAATACATTACAGAGGTGCTACCTTGGAGAGGCTCAACTAAGTTAATCCATCAAGTGTGGATTTGTTTAATTGCATTCCCAGAGGAGTACTACAAGTAAAATGAATAAAAAAAAAACAGTGGGGGGTTGAATAATGATAGCTAAAAAGCAAACACAATTTTAAAAATGAGCACCCTAGAGCTTGAATAAACAGTCATTTTCATATTGCTTTTATGGCAACATGCCCATTATTTAAAGAGAAAGAACAGCTTTACATTTTATAATATAGCCTCACTTTAACGTCTTTAACTGTGACACTACCAGTGCCACAGCACCATCTTGTGGTCAATGCCTGAAGGGCAGATAATCAAATGTTTCAGAAAAACCAGTTATTCAAATGGATGATTGATGCAACCACAATATTTCCCTTCTCAGTTATGTTTCTCATTTAAAAAGACAAAGGTAAGCTGCATCTCCTATAACCTAAGCATTTTAAATATTATTACTAAAACTGAAAATGTTGATCAATATCATCAGAGTGCGTGTGTGTGTGCGCGCGCATGCGTCCACAGGCGTGCAGATGGCCTCAGATGCCAGATATGTTCATAGACATTTATAATTTTTTTTAAGTAAATTATTTTGTAGGAATCCCCCTACTTCCAAAAAAACCATTTGACATTTGTTCATGTCTCAAAAGCAACTTAATTAACTTGCTACAAAACCATGAAATTTGTCCCACGTTGCATTGCTGAGCTTTCAGATCAACGCTGTACTGCTGAACAAGAGCAACGAGGCAGCGCCTTCCAGCGCACAGAGCAGCCATGCTGCCATGAGCTAATGCACTCCATGCCGCAGCGAGTCGATCAATACGATGGAACCCTTCAGGAGAAGGGCCGCTAACTTGGGTAAAACTGCCCACCCGTCACTTTAATCCTCAGATTTAATCCTCGGCAAAAAAAAAAAAAAAAAGAGAACTCTGCACTGCCCATTAGATGCCACACTTCTGTTACCAAGCAGGTAGTTATAATCTGAAGAGCTGCACGGTTACATAAAACCTATACTTACCGCCAGTTTGCTGCCGGACCGTGTGGCACTTCACATAACGCAATGTTCAAATGAACAAGCTCTGAAAGACGCCAATCAATTTCAATTAAAAACCAAATGTTGCCTTGGTGAATGGAGAGTCTTCGATGAACAGCTGCCAACCAAACAGCAACCTTATCATGGGGCAAACACTTGAAAGGTTTATTGTCAAGCACCCCTGATTTTGGGTCTCTCTTACATTGCTTGAGTTGCTCAGCTCTGCAGTAGAGAAGAGTCCCTAAAGAGCACGTGTGCGCTACCTTGCCGGGTATGAAGCAGCAGAGGTTGGAGTCGACGTATTTCATAAAGGTCATGTTGAGCAGGGACAGGCGCGTCTCCACGGCAGCCAGGATGTCTGCATGACGAGCCAGCGAGTGGTTCCTCCGCTCTGACTCCCGTCTGCCAAAGGCAACAGGACACATCAGCGTTCAGAGACTGCACGTTCAGGGGGAGTGGGTTACTTTGGTATGGTGTCTGAACTGATGATAAACAGCAACTGGGGGGGGGGGCAACTAGTATGACTCACCTGCATACACACCTCCAAATACAGCCAATTTAGCATATACCCTATGAATCAGAGAACAGCATATCCACTGTAAAAGAGAACCTTCACCTTCCCCCTAAAACTGTTAAATTGTCACTTCTTGAATGTGTAAGGATTGTTGTCTTTCCATTTCCAACCTTGTACATAACTGAGCTCATTGATCAATTTCATTCCACACAGGTGAACTGTTTAATTGTCAAGAATTAATTCTCTTTGTCTGTGTGAACCAGCCCTTTGCCTAATGACCCACACCAGCCTAATTAAAAGTTTATTAAACACAGATATGGCTGGAGAGCAGGGGGCTCATTTCTTTTCAGCTGACTGTGTGTTTAGGCTGGTTTAGTTTATTTGTTTGTTGGTTTTTAAAATAGATTATTGTTTTTTTTTGAACATTTGCGCATTCTGCTCATTTTTGTGAGAAGTGCCTGCCAGCTTCTCCACACTTGGTATTAGAGTGGGATGCCAACTCCCTGCAACAAAAGAGTGATCCATTACTTTGATATGAGCAAAAAAAAGAACATACAGAGAACAACCAAGAGGAAACCAAAAGGCATGTGTAACAGAGCTGGCCAATGCTCTGCCCATAAATTAGCAGAAGGAGTAAAAAAAAAAACTTATCAAAACAATCACTTATTTAAAAACTACACACAAACACAAGAGAACCAGTCTACTACCTCCAGCACACAAAATGGCTTCCAGCAATCTGAGCTCCCTCTGTGGCCACACACCTGTACTTAATCAGTAATTAAGCAGGTGTGACCAATTAACTGGGTCCCAGACAAAGACATGACAATTAACAAAACAATTAAACAGTCATTAAAGACAAACATGCAACCTGTTTCAGTTGTAAATGATTGAATAAAGCGCTTATTTTACAAGATGGAAAGTAGACAGCGAGGATCCTCAATTTAACAATTAAACAGTAAACGCTGAACATTTAACCTGTCAGGGGTGAGGTGAAGGGCTACTCCTTCACAGCATGAAGATAGAAACTGCTGTGGACCAGAAAGGAGGACCTGAGAGGGACTGTGTCTCGGCTGACCTGTGGAGCCTGGGAGAAGGAGCAGCTCAGGGAGTGCTCAGTAACTGCTAAGGCCAGGAGGGAGAAGCTGGTTGCAGGTGCAGCAGGAGAGCAGTTTGTGGGGCCGTAGAGTATATTCCCAGTGACCAGTGAGATGCCACCCTATAGCCCTTGGTGGGGGAATGGTTTGGGAGCCCCAGGACAACTGGAGAACAGGGAACTCATTTTTTCAGCTGACTGTGTGCTCAGGCTGTTTTTATTTATTTATTTTTTAATTTTTTTCTGCTAATTTCTATGAGAAGGTAGGACATTGGACACACATTAGAAGGCTTCAGGTAATTTGATACACAGGACTGCATAGGGTCACATCTCACAAAAACAGAAGTGTCATGCAAAACAGCATTCAAAGGGTTAGGACAGGTTACAACAGGAGGCCAGTATCTGTCAGGATTATTAAAGAGAATGCTTTTAATAGGGATGAATCTGCATGGGCCGTTTTCGGTCACAGTATGATGAGATTTGACAGGTTCGACGGCCGCTCCGCAAATTCTGCCGCGCTGACATAACTGGGTTAGACTCACTTAAATTATTTGCGACTCGACTCTGTCATGAAATATTCATTGCCCCTGCAAGCCGCCGCATCATTCTCCCGCGTCAGCCGGCGAGCAGCGCTACATTTAATTACCAGCCAGGCGGCCCGCTCCGCTCGTATCCCTCCTCTGAGATTACGGCGGAGGGGAAGCGTGCCGCGCGGCTTCGGTTACGCAGCCAGAGACGCCACATTTCCGATCCGCTAATGCCTCAATGCATCCGTCACATGTAGCGACGGGTGGCCTGCAGATTTGTCCCCACACTGAGTCACTCAGAGGCCACCCAGGAGAGTTCTCCATTTGAGAAAGGAAAAAAAAAAAAACAACAAACACTGTATACTAAAATTTCAAAAATAAGTGAACTATAACAATCAATATCTGTAAAACAATCAATCTGTAAATGCTTGGAAATCTGAGCTAAAAACTGTTCTTCCTGATATTACCAAAAGAACACCACAGGGTACCATTTAACTACTCTACTCAAATCATCACCTTGGTCACTATTGGAGTGTCAGGATTCTAAAAGCCCCTGTGTAATCAAATATTGAGATAACATAACTGCGTCTATTTTGTTACAACTTAAGCAATGTACAAAAAACACTATTTAAAACAGCTTTGGTTTGAACAACCTTGTAAGGCAGAACATTTTGAAGATATGACCTTCTCATCAAGGGAGTGAATGATGCACCAAGAAGCTTGTCTCACTGAACTATCAATAAGTTGGCTACATGAGCACAAATACAACTATTGCCCAGCGTCAGTGTTATCTGAAAGTTTTCTTTTCTTGCAAATTAAACAATATAAAAAACACACACACAACCAAAGGAGCTCTGAAACAGTTGCTGACTGTGGCATCCCATAATTTGGGAGAGGGACTTTAATGGTGCTCACCTGGGTAGCTGGGCCTTCACCTGCTTCTGGCACAGACTATGGTAGCGCTCCACTCTGAGGAAGCCCTGGTTGAGCATGCGTTGGCAGATCATGTCCATGCGCTTGCACACCTGGGACAATGGGACCAAACAGGACCCTGTGGTTACTCTTCAGATGTGATTGGCCGCAAAACCCCTAAAGGTCCACAGTGGGGTGGCCTTTGAACAAAGGAGCAGCTACATCAGAGGCTGACACCCGCCCCCCACCCCTCCACCCCCACCACACACACACACACACACACACACACACAACCACCAAAATAAATATAAAATAACATCAATTAACCAGCTGAGAACCTATAGCCCATGTCTAGTATAAACCACCAGTTAACAACATTTATGTCACCCACTTATGTCCCACTTCGACCCTGGGACAAATAGACAAACATCATTCACTGCCTCTGGCTGACTGACTTTTCAACATCTGCCAAATAAGGACAAGCCACTGACAACACCCCACCCTCTAAGGAGGTCTTTGGGTCCTCTCAAACCACTTGGAGGCTACAGCACACTAACAATGGGGCAATGTACTCGGGGTACCAGTGGGGTGGACGGTATAACCACAGGATAAGGGTGTGACGGGTACTGAGGCACGAGACAGCTGCTGCGAGGAGATCCACCCCCCAGGCCCACACTGGCTGCATTTAGACTGAGAGCTTAGGTTACAAGACGTCAGCTGAAAAAAAGGCCAACTTGTTTTTGATAACCTTGGGTGGACAGAAAAGATGTGCTGGAGATGATGGCGCTAGAATGAAAACCAAGACCTGCAATCAAACCAAGAGCTTCACTAAACACTCGTCCTTCGTAGTTTTAAGTTGAAATGTTGAAAAGGGCTCTGCAAATATAAGACGTTTACTGGGTCGGCTGTGGCGAGTATTAGTGATGCAAAGCAGTTTCAACTTTCAGGATTCAGAGCAGTTAAACTATCACCATAGGGACCACGGTGCATACCTCAACACTGGAGTCGGTATCGCTAGCTCGTTAGCTAGCTACAGACCGGTTGTATAATATTAGCTTAGTACAATATTAGCTACCTTTTAATCGACCAGCATGAAAAGAACGTCGCATCTAATTACACCCATGAGGCCATTTGAACTAGAAGCACAACAAAAGTAGCTTAGAACAGATTAGTTAATTAAGGTAGAAATTGTTGTCAATTTATGAAATATGGTTAGGTCAGCCAGGTTACTAATTGGACCGAAAGCCATCATAGTATTTTACAACGTAAAGTGGTAGCCAAGGGCAAACAAGCTTGACTAACATGACACCTAGCTAACACTGCTGTTCAATTAGCTAGTTCGCTGCAAGCCTCACAAAAACTAGAAAGCCAAATGCCAATGCTTCTGACAAATCTTAAGCACATTGCCAGCTACCACAAACCACCACCACCAGTCGATCCCCAGCGCGAAACAAACGACATAACAGCTCAACAGCTAATATTAACTAGCTTAGTTACGTATTTAAATTATTGACTAGGTGTGTCCAGTATGTATCGGTGTAGGCAGCTACATACAGCACAAGTACAAAGTGTTAGCAAGCTGGCTACTTTCTTTTCTCATTCTCGGGGCGTAGCTACTAGACCCTGCTCGTGTTGCATTGGTAAAATCATTCAAAACATATCCTTCCCTTAAATTCTAAGGGAAGCGAGGCCTTAGCAGCAAATGATGCGTGCTGTCAATACAGACAGCTGCTAGCTTCGACAAAACAAGGCTTGCTATCAACCATCAAGCTAGCTTGCTATCTAGCTGAGAAAAAAAACATGAGCAACACACAACTCTCCCTTTCTCACTCCCGCATTGGCAATACGAGGTTTGTTTTTGTTCCGTCTCACCAAGCGCAGCAGACTGATTTCGTCGTAGGACAAGAAATTGAGGATGGTCTCGATCGCCACGATGGGAAGTCCTAGGAGCGGGTTGTTCTGGTGAGGCTGATCCGGCGGAGGAGTGGACAGTCTCGGTGAAACCGAATCAGAATCCAGCGCTCCGGCACCTCTCTCTACTCTCTCTTCCACAGCCGCCATCTTCGTGTCCTAAGGAATCAGGGAAGTGACGTTTATTAAGGGCAAATTGACAGAGGAAGTGCCCTCTGCGCACAGTAAATTTATCAGAAGAAACAACCAGGCATCCATTTTTTGTAATGGCAAAATTATTCACTGAAGTAAGTCGTGGTCAGCTGGCTAATCATCCATATATGTACAATATAGCTATCGATGGCAGTATTTTATGAAAAATGTTTTAGGAATTGTATACCTCACTAGTTCAACACCTTAAATTATGACACCTCTTGGTGTATTATTAATTCCTTAATGTAATAATTAAATCAGAAGAAATGCAACGCACTGGTGCACATTTCGTCACCCCCGTGGGATGATAAAATAATATACATAAAATATTACGGCAAAAGTCGTGGAGTGATGTCTTGGGCACTAGTTACAGAGGCAAAGAGCCTGTTTCGTCTGCCGTGTCAATGGAAACTAATCAAGTCATTCCCTTTGAGTAACTCAATTTGTAGTCGTTCCTATGTAAATGGTCAATTTATGGTTGAATTAAAAACAAGAGAACAGTACTTGTGTTTGGCATCAGTTGATTTCCATGGTAAAATTAAAGAGAACTTGTACTCAATAGGATACATACCTAGAACTGATGTAACACTGGGAAGCTGACGTTAATCGTCATTATTGACAGAATGCATACAATGTACAGCTTTCTTTTTTACTTTTTTAATACAGCAAACTCTCAAAGGTCATGAAAGAATGTTTTATAGCAATTATGGGTCTAAACTGCAGAATGAAGCAAAACAGAAAAATACAGATTCAGTTCATGTTCTATAACAGATGTTTAATATAAAACTTCAAACATACATTACACATTGTGTCATTGATGTATTGCAAGCCATTTTACAAAAATTGTAATAGATACTGAAATTTTACTTTGCATTACAACTGTATGCTAGCCATATTATCCAACTGAAAGCCTGCAAAATGAAATTGTATCTTCTCTTTCAGTGAAAAGGATGACATGAAGATCACTTTGTTTCATCAACAAAAAAAACATAGAAATATACTGTAAATTTACTATTTACATATTTTTTTCTGAACAAAAATCACACCACGATGTTGGGGACATAGCTAAAACTATAGTAATGTTGACAGCAACTGTGGTGGTACAACTTCTAATAGCCAACCAGTTCCTAATATTTTGGGAGTGACCCTCCATTTTAGCCAATATATTCCAAGTTCTAACTGTCTGATTGCACAGGTTCAGCTGGCCCATGCGTTGCCCCTTTGTGCTCCCAATCCTTCCATTTTATCACTCCATCTCAGCAGAGTCCAGTTCACCGAGGAATTTCTGGCATTTGGCCATGAGGACTTTAATGGCTTCACTGACCAGAACCTCTGGTGGCAGGATCCCAGTGGACTCCACTGAAACTGCAGGAGACAAGAACCAAGGTCAGAACTGAGGAGATAAACTCCATATATCCTTATTAGAAAAGTATTATGGCAATAACAGATATAATTTAGTACACACATATGTCTAAGGTATCAGCAGTAAAAACACACAGTTTTGGAAGGTTACTATTATATTCATTAACACTTCTTTGGCACGTTTGAATATTTACTAACACGTCTAAGAGGACTCACATTTCATCTCTTAACTATTCATTATCTGGGGGACTTACAGATGAAATGGTCCCGCACTCTTGCCAGTTTCACTAAGTTCTTGAGGTCGTCATGTCGGAGCACCTCACGACTGCAGGTATCCAAGCGACTGTTCACCACTTTGGCAACCTGCTTCCCTGGAGAAAAAAAAAAGAGACCTGTAAGAAAGAGTGCTGCATATGCAATACAAGACCTCATTACATATAAAACATATGATGGTATGAACAATGAATGAATTATTTCACCCTTTTTTAACACATTATTCAGCCAATTTTTGCTGTTATCTTCATGTATACAAGGATCAGTTCCATTTCAATAATAAGCTGAATTTTGGAACTCTCAGGGGTAAATTCACAAAAAAGCTAACTATATAAATATACTCCACATCCAAATGGAGAAATGATGCAAAAAAAAAAAGGGGCAACCACCAGTTTGTAGCTGCTCACATTGGTTTTTGTAGATTGTAAGATATGGTTACCCACAATGCACTGCACTCAGCAGTATACTCTTACCCCCAATGTTCTCCACCTCAATGACTCCTGGGGAAAAGCAGCGCTTCAGTCGTTCAGCCGTCTCCCCTTCCACAGGCTGCAACAGCGTGATCTCTGGGAGCAGCCTGTAACTGGCTGTGGCCACTGGGGAGAACTTTGCATGATCTTTACCTGGAAACAACAACCCAGGGGTCACCAGGATTCAACTGGGGCCCAGCAACTGGACACCGTCACAGCGTCACTCCAACAGGTCTCCTGGCACCAGAGGTAACTGAAGCTTTACAAACATCTTTATAAGTGGTGTCGTGTAGTAGTATCAGTGGTTTAACTGATCCGAATCAAACAAAATGGTCATCTCACCAGAGCAGAACACACTTGTTGTGGACACATGATAGCTCCTGCCCCTAAAACAGTTCATGAAACCTTACTTGCCCACTGCTACAGGAGACTGTGGTCAGTCTTACTCAAAGCATGTCAGCAAAACATATACAACTTAATTCAGCTCAACACAACAAAAATTCAAATCATCTTTTACTGCCCCTGGTGCCACTATAGACAATATTGTTAAACTGTATTTTCTGAGTATGCCCGAAGGCCTCACCAATGCCCTTGACACAATGCATGATGATATCCAGCTCCTGTCCAGGCCGCAGTTGAGCCAGAAGGATATCTCCATGGACTGGCCCGATGCTGCCTTCAGGAAACACATCAGCTTGGTTCCCAATAGGGACCCACTTCATGTCCCTGGAGTACACTGAGAGAAATAGGAAAAACATGACTTACCAAATGATATGCAGGTCAAAATAAAGCAGCAAATACAACACCATGAAACAAAATCTATAACAGTGCAGTGCTTTGTTTGAGCTCTGCAGTCTATGCCCAGATCCTTTCTTTACTGTATTCTTTTATTGTTGAAGCAGGACAACAGACCAGCTTTTATTGTTAAAATCCTACACCAAGGTCAGATTTCTATAAGAATGTTTTCTAAACAATATCATATTTAACCACTGGCTCAGCCACCACCAACATGCAATCCATCCTGCTGTGATTGCTGTGGCCTGAGCAAGGTCAAAACTCTAACTTCTACAATCCCTCAGCCCAGTTCCTGACAGGAAATATGACAGGTATAACTCCCTGTGAAGAGCAACCTCCTCTTTCACACAGATAATAAGTCAAAATCTTGTCTTGATTCCAGTGGGTGACATCACTGTCTGTTGAGGACTGAGATGCACCACTCTAACAGAGTTGCTGCTTTCAGGCAACCTACCCATATGGTTTAGATAGAGTTCACTAGGATCAGAAGAGTCTTTGGTCGCCCTGGGGTTTCTGGTGCACTTGATCTTCAGCTGAAGCTGAATCGTGTCAATCTCAGTGCCTTCATCATCACCTAATTCAAAATAAAACTCATGCAATAAATCCAAAAAAGTAAGCAGTTAAACAACAGCAATCAAGATTCACCAAGCCTTCTGTTCAAGCTGATAACCCACTTTATGAATTAAGGGTCATTACTCAAGTGGTTAATGCTTTGACAATACAATACTGAACATACTGTGATGTAATGTGGAGGAAACCCCTTCCCAGAGCAGGGGTTGACTTGTCATCCTTATGAAAATATTTGCTTCACAATGCTGTGCTGGAGGACTGTAAATGTTTCCTGTAGTCTGGATCGGTTAATTGATGTTATGTTGCTGAATATTTTAATGCTGTAATTTCTTACTTGTAATGCAATTTCATGTAACTGTTTTAATGTTCCCTGCTGTCCTCTGGGCCAGGTCACCTTTACAAAAGAGACTTTATATTTCAACGGGTTTTTACCTGGTTAAATAAAGGTTAAATAAAAATCTGGAACATGTGTTACAATAAATGGTCATGTTGTATCATTCTGAACATGTCTAAGCAACAATATGGAGCTCTAGATACATGCACGACAATGCAACCCTTGATCAGTGGAGCTGAACCTTTGCCTGTTTTTCTTTGCTTCACTTAGTATCAGGTTACATGAGTTTTACTAAGAATGAAAAACAGATATACTTCATATGCAAGTCTTCCCTTATGTTTGTAGCAATTAGGGGTCCCAGGTAAAATTTTCCAGTGTTTGAATGGCAAAAAAGGGATTCTGTCCTTTCAAGAGCAAACTGTGCAGGCTACAACTGTAAGGTGGTCCACAATGACCCCTCTTAAACCAAACACAGTTCAAATGTTTATAGCTATCAGTACAAGAATTCTGTTGTCAAAGCATCAAGCATTGGTGTTCTTCCTTCCAAGCTGCTGTAAGATATACTTCTTACATGAATGTGTTCATTTTACATGAATTATGTTCCATTACTTTTTTTATATAAAGAAGGCATATCAAATCAATTCTGACTGACTAGACTAAGCTGTTATCTAGAGAAAGCTTACCTGAATTTCGGTACTCAAACAGGCGTGGGTCAGCTTTGATGGGAATCAAACCCAGTCTGTGAGCTAGAATCTCATCTTGGATAATTGAAGTGTTGTTGTAGATGAACACCTTCTCCACAGCCATTGTGGGTACCTTAACAAGATAAGCAAAGGAACACAAAATCCAATTAACTTTACTGAAATTATCACAGTTGTGCTGACGTACTCATAAACATTTGCAAATCTCATTTAATAACCGCGCGGTATACTGGTCTACATGAATATTGTGTCAGGGTGCACACAGAAATGACTATTTCCAGAAATTTTGGCATTACCTCAGCAAGCAATATTCGCCGAAAAGCATTTGCTATGGCAGCATCTATCCCCACCATATCAAATTCCAGGGTACTCTCGTCCATATGAATCACGTCAATTCTGAAATTCTACAAGAGACAAATTGCATACCTTACAGCCAGGTACAACTTTGAAAATTACAGCAAACGATTGAGACGGCGCAAACTGCTTCAAAGACTGTGCATAACTTACCCGTTCAAATTTCTTCTGGTCCCAAGCATCATCATAACCCGGGTAATTACCAGGGAAGTCGGTGGTGTGGACCTAAAACATGGCATGCTGCATTAAGCGTCTGCAGTCAATTCTGAACACAAGGTAGGTAGCTAGCAAGCAGTCATCCCCATTTCGCCAAGTTAACGTGAGAACGATCTCTTAAAACGATGCACACCCTTTTAGGATGCAGACCATACTCTGACACGTTACCATTTTCAGTTCTGCCAAAAGAAAAATCTTGCTAGATAAATTTGAAATGTAACGGAATCCAATAGCCGGTTAACTGGTTAGCTACCTGGATGGCAGCCTAAAAACGTGGGCATACATTTGCTCACAAACTTAAGATATATTACTCTGGACGTAATCCGGGTCACTACTAGCCTCGTAAGTAGTTAATGTCAACCATGCCACTGTCACTCACATTCCTGACGCCAAATTCGTTCAAAATCACTCGATTCCGAATCTCGTCCACGTTGCTCATGGACGCCGCCATCTCCAAATAATATTGATCTTCCGGTTGTCGTGACGCAATTTCCGTCCAAGAACCGTTCCTCTGAATGTTATTGTCAAGAAGTGTTGATAATAGCTTGCTAGCTATGCTGTATACATCGCATAAGGTATCTCAGATCTAATACAATGTACGGTCAGTTGGTCGAAGTATCGATCCTCTTACGACTATCAAAAACCATTACTATCGCGATTAAAACTGACGCAGTCTTCGTTTAGCTACAATCTCGCGAGATTTACGCCTCAAATCCAATTCGATCTGAGCAGCCACGTCTGGAACTCCGACAGCAGCGTACTGGAAGTTCCGATCGGGGCTGTTTCGACAAGGGAAGAATTACAGTTAGCTATATTAGGAATAGCTGACCATCTAGTTATGTATATACTACATGTAGATTGAACACTTCTACAGACATTTTTGAGTAAGAAAAACAAATCGCTGTGAAGATGTCGGCCCCCGAAGGAAACAAAAACACGAACACGGAAGCGTGGGGCGGATTTGATGACAACCTGATTCAGGTAAGTAGCTACCTAGCTAGCTAGCTTGCATTGCTAAAGTAAACACAACAATGAGATATCATCATGGGTCAATATTTTGTGTATGATACTTTGTTTCTACCTTAGTATTCAGACGGTTAACTACCGATCTTGTCTGCAGAAGCGGTATTGCAAAATGTCGTATCTAGTTAGCATAGCTGTTTTGTTGCATCAAATTGCTAGTGCAGCATTTAGCTAGATAGCTTAGATAGCTAATGAGAGCTTTCTAAGAAAGTGCAGATAACCTAATTCTGTCTAAATTCTTCCTCTTTGTTACCGCTACTGGTTGGAATAGTTTACTAATGTAGATAACGCTAGCTTTGTCGGAAGGCAACGGTGATAGCTGCATTATGTCAGATTAAGGTAGGCTACATAGCTAACTACCTGGCATCACTTGAAGATGTGCCATATTTCGTCTGATTTAGCCAACAGTCCGTGGAAATTAGCTAGAATATTTCTTGTTTGGTTAAAAGGGCACACTGATTGCAGCCTTATTTCTTCAGTGGTTAGCCTGTCGTGTACATTCAAAGACAACAACACATGTGGTGGGAAATGCAATGAACGCTCACACAATATGATAGTGGCTGCCTAAGACCTTTCTTCAGGCCTTTATGATTTTATTAAACTGATTTCTGCCTGTGACCGTCACTCCGTACCAGGGGGCAGTATCTGTCAAACATGCCAGTGTCTAGCGCTCATCAGGAGAAATTGGCATGACTGTTGGTTTTGTGATTCCACAAGTGACTAATAGTGAGTGGCTTTAGTGCTTACTTGCTTAATGGCTCTAGAGTTGATTTAATATGATGTTGATTACTACCAACATAGGAGTAATTGCATTGTAAGAGAGAAACATGAATAAAAGAAAGCTGCGTTCAAACAAAACATGTTTTGTTGTAGGGTTTACTTTACCTGCAGACAACTGGTCAAACACCCCCTAACTCAGACTGGCTGCAGTCCTTGATTGAAAATACAGCCCAGTTGTCATGTTGTCATGTGCTGAGATGTCTCTGGGTGTCTCTGCTCCTCAGGGCAGCGGCTCAGCAGTGATTGACATGGAGAACATGGACGACACCTCGGGGTCCAGCTTTGAGGACATGGGCGAGATGCACCAACGCATGAAGGAGGAGGAGGAGGTGGCGGCAGAGGCGGCTGCCACAGAGGAGGACGGCGGGGACGACGGGGAGTTCCTCGGCATGAAGGGCATTAAGGGACAGCTGGGGCGCCAAGTGGCAGATGAGGTGAGCTCATGGGGCACGGTGGGAAAGGCGGCAAAGCATAGGAGGGAGAGGGGCAGACAGTGTGCCCTTGTGGGTTGGGCAGTGTGAACTGAGCACCTTTTCACAGCCCCTGTGGAACTCCACTTACAATGCTTCTGTCAAAGTTCTGAGGTTGAAAACAGGGTGCTGAAAGCAGTTTCTGTGGGCCTCAGAGTCTGTAGTTTGTTTAATGTTAGTAACACATAGAGTAACCAATATTGCTAAGACAGTGTTGTGATCTGAGTATTTAAACAGATGTTTAAATCCGTGTTAAGCTAGAATGGGCCTCAGCACTCACCAGTGACAGTATATGTCGAAATGTGTGAGCCATGGAATATGCTTTTGTCTCTTTTCAGGTGTGGAGGGCAGGAAAGAGGCAGGCCTCCAAGGCTTTCAACCTCTATGCCAACATAGACATCCTCAGACCTTACTTTGACGTGGAGCCCATCCAAGTCAGGAACAGGTGAGGTGTCACATCTGGGAGCTATAGTGTAGGGCTAAAATGAGCTGTTGGCAGCAGTATTGAGTGTTGCTTTTTTCTCTAGACAGGTTTTTTATTAGCCTAGTCATAGTGTCATAAAACATTACATACAAAGAGAAAATGAAAATGTAGTATTTTTGCTCACATGGGTGTTTTTTCCTTTGCAAGGTTGATAGAGTCGATGATCCCAGTCCGAATGGTCAACTTTCCACAGGTGAGAAGCTGGTCTGGATCTAGTAATATACTATGTTATAGTAAAATTTCATCGTGATGTTTGAATGCAAGAGATATCAGCAAAGAATCATCTTCATACTACTTACAAGAATGCTCTCCCAGTCTTATTGTTTTAATAACCGCTTCTTAATCTACATGCCTATGTGACTGTTGTCAGAATCTCTAGAGCAGTGTAAGAAACTAACCTTGTGCTTTCAAACCCACAGAAAATTGCAGGAGAGCTTTATGGGCCCATGATGCTGGTATTCACCCTGGTGGCTATCCTGCTGCATGGGATGAAGACCTCTGGAACGATCATTGTGAGAGATTACCCGTTACAGGCATCAATGTGCGCCAACGAGCCCTTGGCTTAGAATGGCGTTGTGTTTCCAAAGAGGCAGTCAGCATCTTATCCTGTTGCTCTTATTCTGAATTGTGGATGACATGGATGACAGGCCAAGTAATAATAAAAACAGAAAACATGCCGGTTCAGAAATGTGTCAGATTTCCATTCTGTAGAATTTTAGTGATTTATTCTATATGAAGTCAACATAGATGAAGGTAGATATTTCATTGTGTATTGTCAAGATTCCAGAGACATGGGACCTTGTTACCATGAATAAAATGCACTCGTAGTGGCACTTGTAGCCATGTAGCCAAGGTGCTACATGTGGACTGCCTCAGTAAATTTCCAGCTGTATAAATAACACGTACAAGTGCAAGCTATATACGCTCAGGGCGTTTAGCAGGCTAATATGTTATCTGTTTCCTGATCTGGATTCAGACATTGCACAATGTTGCCACTGTGGTGACCAAACCCCTGTGAGGTGACAATACTTTCTCATCCTGGCTTTGCGGGTTTTTGTTTCCTTTCCACAGAGAGAGGGCACCCTCATGGGCACGGCTATAGGAACCTGCTTCGGCTACTGGCTGGGAGTCTCCTCCTTCATCTACTTCCTCGCCTACCTTTGCAACGCTCAGATCACCATGCTGCAGATGCTGTCTCTGCTGGTATGTGCTCCTCAGCACTGGCCTCCATAAACCTGCAGCAACCACTATGTGATTCATTTCATTAAATGGTCCTATAATAGATGTCGTGTGTCATGTACACATCCCCAGGGTCAAACCAGATAATTAGATTCTTTTGTGTAATACCTGATTGGTCGCATTTCTGAAGGGGAGAGCAAAGTATGGTGTTGTGGTTGGGTGTTCTTTAACATGCCCCCATTCATATTGTTATTTGAGAATGTTGTTTTAAACTTTTTGTTGCATCCCAGGGTTACGGTCTCTTCGGACATTGCGTGGTCCTCTTGGTCACGTACAATGTCCATTTCCACTCCCTCTTCTACATCCTGTGGCTGGTGATCGGGGGGCTCTCCACTCTGCGAATGGTGAGGCCTGGATCTCGAGAAAGCAGCTGATTTTTAACAAAAGCTGGCTTTGCTTAAACAGATACTCTGACCCCTGTCCTTGCAGCTATGTACCAAGTTAGACTCTGTCGCCAGTAATGGGGGTTTTTGAGGTCCCAGAAAAACATCAGCATCCACTAAAGTGAATTAGTTCATGAAAGTGTAGCTTGTCCACATTTACAGTACAGGTATGTGTGTGCAATATCTGTTCCATTCATATGTTAGCTGTGATGTGCAGCGCTTAGGCCCATGTGCAAATGCGCTTTCTGTCTCTGCTTTTCCAGGTGGCCGCGCTGATCTCTCGCACCGTGGGCCAGACCCCCCGTCTCATCCTGTGCGGGACCCTGGCTGCGCTGCACATGCTCTTTCTGCTTTACCTGCACTTTGCCTACCACAAGATCGTCGAAGGTAAGACCCCTGAAGCGGTGAAGGGTTGATCCACTGTCTGAACACAGGGTCTGCGCTTCCTGTATCAGTACCCATATTGGCTGGTGCTGCTGTGAGGCCGAGTTCCCTTTCAGCCAAGCCTGACTCAGCTCCTGTTGTGCTGCAGTGCATGCTGCTTAGTTCCAGCCCATTAACCATTGGCTGTGCTGGCTTGATTATTTGATTCACTGGATACATTTAATACCTATACTGAACCAAATTTTTTTTTGCTGGCATGATATTTTTGAACAAAGGGCACATTTTATAGTAGTAGCTGAAGGTATTCAATTTGAGGCAAACTGATAAAGTAAGTAATTGAGAACAGAGGTTGGAGCAAAAAAAGCTGAATGTGTGGATCTCCAGTAATTGAGTTTAAGACCCCTGGCCTAATTTTAAATGCACATTAATTGCTTAGTTTCTGCAGAAGCTCAGAGGGGTTTTTTAAAGTGAATCCTAATTAATGTAAAGCTATAATAAGTGGTGCAGTATGGTATTTGTTTCATTTAGCTGGAGGAAAATGCATTTAAAGGACATATTGTGTTAAATTTCTCATTTGTCTTCCTGAAGGTATTTTGGACACCCTGGAAGGACCCAATGTTCCCCCCATTCAGAGGGTGGCCAGAGATCTGCCTGATGTGGCAGCCAGTCTGGTGAATGGCACAGTGAAGTCTCTTGGCATTTCCCAGTAGTGGCAGCGATGCAGTGCGCATTAATCTTTATGGCTGGCAGTATGAAATATGTCACCCCATTTTAAAAGAATTGGCAGGGGGAAACTGAAATGATTTTTTTGTCCTCAAGCCCAAGAGAGGGTGAACAAACATTGATTCAAGGAGAACAACTTTGAGTTAACTGTCACAGAAGCACATGTTGATGGCCCCTTAAATGTTTGTGGTCTGTGGGATGTGTGTGTCAGCTGCAAGTTCATGATGCTTGGTATCCAATTGGATCAATTCACATTGAGAAAACATGCAAAATGATTATTTAGGCTTACACAAAGAGCATACATTGCAGTTGTCAATCGATCCAAACAGTGCAAACTGTTGTTCACTGGGCCACTTGTCTCATCTGTTTCATTTGAATGCCTTTCCTGAAATGTACAATGTCGAGTTAAGTCCATGGAAAAAAACCACAGATGCCCACATTCAAGTATCATCACTGAAAACAATTGGTGATACATTAATGATAACTAAAGCAGAAACATGGTTTCTTTCTCTCTGCCAAAACAGATAATAAACACTATATTGCTGAAAGGTCACCGACTGCAACTGTCCACACCAGTGATGGACAAGTGTGGGCATCTGTGTTTTTGGTGTTTTTTGTTTTTTAACATGTCAACTTTCATTCCTACTGAATGTTTCCGGTTTCTTGAGAACTCTAAACATCTACTAAACTGAAGGTTTGCAGGCTATAACTGTAGTCTTATTGGTTCTTGAAAGCCAGGAAGAGAAGAGAGAATTTAAGTTCTCATAGTCACTTTTGCCTTGTAAAGTTAGTGATTCCACACCATCTATAGGTTTTTTTGTTTTGTTTTGTTACATGAGGTCATGAACTGGAGTTTAAAGTGTTGCAGAAATGTATGATTTGGAAACGCAGCCTTGTGTTATTTATTGTAGGTGCTATTACTACATAGTTGAAGGGATAGAATTAGGATGGAAGAACTGATGGGACCTCAAGCTACATCTGCACCATGTTAAAATGTTTCTCAGAGTTGAGGATTTGTACAATCAGCCTGCATTTAGTGAGAATTTCCCCTCTTTTCCACTGAGGAAGTGTGTAATTCCTCATTCATCACAGAAATCCATTACAAGTCTTAGGCTTATATATGAATTATATTAAGATACATTTGGGAAGCAATGAAGGTATTTGTTTTATTTCCAAATATATGACTTCTTCTGGTACTCCAGTTAAATTGGGTGTTGTGTTTTCATGGTTCTAATCAGATGTACTTGTGGAATGAATTATGGGAATGCCATTTTTTCATTGTTTTTATTTTTTTTTCTTTCACATGTGTACATATAGAGGTATTGTACAGAAAATAAAATAATGTTAACAGTGCCTGTAGGTTTTTTTTTCCTATCTTAAATTACTCCCATTTTGAAGTGCTACAATCAGTGAAAGTAGAGGTTCACTCACGATTTATATTCATTTGTAATTAAATTGTTTTTATTTAATTATTTAAAAGATTTACGTTTGAAATCTGTTTTGTGATTTGTGACTATATTGGTAAGGTAAGAATAAGAGACACCATTGCCTAATAAAAGGACCAGTGGGGTTGATTCATGAACAGAACAGAACAATCTATTACAAAGTTTTTGAAAACAATTTACGAATCTTGCACCAGCTTCAAAATGGCAATAAGTAAGTTTATTAGCTTCCCATCAAGGTACATATCAGGTACAATGTTCTTTGAGTTTTCTCATTACCAGTAATATAGACTGCCAAAATTGCTTTAAATAGATTTTAATGAATGAAGCCAAGATGGAATAGACCAGGAGTGATCCTCTGGACACTTGCTCTCACATCTTAACAGTATGATTGCTACTTATGAAAGATGAATAACTGAAATTTGGAGGTACAGAAAATTCATATATCCACATCTATACTCCTGAAACCTATTCAAACCAGCAAATGAGCCTTATAAACCACTCAATAACCTCTTTCCTGTTGTATCAGCAATTTGCATACCCCACCCCTTTCCCTCTTCTGCCTCCTGCCCCTCTCTTTCCTGTAGGTCTCTATTAAGGGTTGCATCCAAGGATTGTCCTCGTGGCTTTTCCTTGGTTGCATCCAGGGTTCCACCATCCTTGTCATACATCCAGAACATGCCCCCAATAGAACATCTAACCCTTCTGAAGCATTTTTTTAAACTCCCAAGTCAAAAATTCCAGCAGATGTGTATCTTGTTCATTTTATTTATTTTACACTAATAAACATCCTTATACGTCTTTTTGTCATTCTAGAATTTCTTGTCCTAGTGAACTCAAGGAATTGTGTTTTTTTCCCCAAAAAATATGTGAAGCTGTTTTCTGAAAAAAAAAAAAAAAAAAGGATATGAGCAGCACCTGAGCCAGACAGCATTTTATTTTGCATTCATTTGCTTTACAGGACCTCTTATCTGGGTTGAACAGCTCTGGTAATGCTCACATTGCATTTGATGCATGCTGGAAACAAGATGATAAAAATTCAAATTACCCAGAGTTGCAGCAACACTCAACCCAGAATGCGACCCTTGGGCTCTAATCCAGAGCTGTCTTTTTGTACCCTTACTTTTTCATTACACTGTTACTACATTTTCAAGCTTTTGGGTCAGAGCATTTTGTATCCTGAATGGACCTACTTGGCCTCATCCTGCCTTGACATTGATCCTGTTCTGTTTGCTGCTGGAAAAGGCACTCCAGAGAGTCTTAACCATTGTGCCTCAGGGCTACCTGTCAGTGCTGAAATTATCAATGCACTTGCAGCCCTTTCTTGGAAATAGTCAATTATAGACTCTCCTTGACGTGAGTTAGTCTAACATGAGTGTTTTCATCACAGTTATCAATTATTTGTCATCATGTGGAGAAGTTCATATGGCACATTGGCCACTCTCTGGACTTCACAATGCGGGTTTTGTGTGACAGGGCGGGTTGAGCGAAGATAAGCCTAGAAAGCATCAACCTGTTGAACAAAAGGGGAGGATGAGTTGGACAGCACAAAGATACAGCGTCTGTGCATCCGGGTGCAGGGATCCGTTTACACTCTGACCCCGCTGAGGAGGAGAGGAGTGCAGGTGGGGGGTGTGATGCCGCAACCAGAGATGCCTCCTGCGTAGAGATGCGGCGGCCAGTTATTGTCCTCTACCACCCCCTTGGCTGGTCACTCTTTTGTATAAGCAGAGAGGCCTGTGAACACTTGCTGTCCAACTGGATGTATAATTCATAAGATTATTACGTGCGACTGTGCTCGGCCCAAGAATACAAGGCATTGTGGAAAGGTTTTGAGGTTAGGAGGGTCTCCATTTCATTGATAAGTCATTAAAAATATAACGATTTTTGAACAACTGTCGTCATAATGTCGTCAGTGAAATGTGAAGTGAATGAGGAAAGTATAAGTAAAAGATGAGACAACTGAGTACGCATGACCATTTGTGTAAATCAAGAAATCGACAACAGCAACATGTTTTGGTATTGTTGGTGGAGTATTCGTATTGTAGGGCCTACTGCCAGGGCAATACCAGCGGGAAAGGATTAGGTCGCCATGGCTACCAGTTTTACAGCGTAAGCTTATATATGGTAGGGCCGCAGACGCTAAACACTTAAACTAGACCTAAGTAATCACACTTGATCGCTCGTGCGTGCTGTATTCAGTGCGCTGGCCCTGTTAAATCTATAACTCTTGGCTCGCCTCTCTTCCTTCCCCGAACACATGCCTGCAATCTCTCTGGTTAGTGGCTGAAGCAACGCATTTAGAGGGAATGAGTACGTCTCGCCTGTCTGACAAGGAAATTCGTGAACAACACCACCAGTAAGCAAGAGAGCTGATTCCTTAGAAAACGACCAGTGACCGCGAACGTATGACAGAGGAGGGAATTTCCTAAATCAAATGCGTTGTAATTTAATATTATTTTAAAGACAGGGTGACATTGAGAGCAGTGTGACCATAGTAACCGACACCTGCAGCGGATGCAAACAAACCTCCATCGCTTTAGCTAGTGCTGCAACGCTGGAGCCTAGAAACTCAAACATGACAAGAATGCAAAATGTTTATGTCTGTAACGGCAAAGGATATTATCAGCGGAACCAAGAGTGAACAATCCGAAGGCCACATGCTTCATTCTTTGGGAAGACAGCACCGTTCGCTCATTAATAATTCAGCACTGAATACATTAATGCATACCTAGCTGAACTGCAGAGTTGACCAAGGATTAATACCGTACCATCGTATGATGTCAGTGGATAGAGCTACCTTCTAGGCAGAACAGCCTCGATGTGAAAAACATGTATATATAGCCTTAACTGTTCTAAAATCTGAATGTACAATTTGATCCTCAGGCACTGGGATAATATCTAATGAATAATCTAAGAGAGAAGCCAACTGTCGCGTTGGCACCAGGATTATAGTACAACTAGCCAGAGCATACTTGTAACCATTTGCTAGCATGATTGATTTTGAACGGGTTGTGAAGTCACAGTAGGGAATCAATAATTGCTATTTAGCTACTTGCCAGAGGAAATAATCAGGTATAGCTGGCTAGGTCACCGGGCGACATTAAAGAACCTCATTCTAAAAGTTGAAGGCGTTTCTGAATGCTTATTCGACCAAACAAGTTTCATACATGATCGGTTAGCGGTCAGCTAAGTTATCTTAATTTTCTCGGGTGTAAAGTAGCTAACATTAGCAAGCTACAGAACAGCTCAGCGATATGCTGCCAGGCTCTATCCAGATAACAGGAGAGGCGCTCTCTGGTGCTGAAATAAAAGACATCTGCGACAGCCTTAAAGAGAACAGCGTGCGGCTGCTGTCTGTAAGGGGCTGCCAGTTTTCGGATCGTGACTTCGGACGGGTGTGTCGCGGCGTGGCTGAGTCCCACTCCCTGGCGCAACTCAACCTCAACCTCGGTGTAGTGTCGAGCATCAGCCGGGTGAAGCAGCTAGCCGATGCGCTCAAGACCAACAGATCGATCCAGACTTTGTTGTAAGTATTGTCTTTCTTCTTGTGGAAACAAATCAATGCTTAGATTTACAACGATTCGGCTACAGTAGGCAACTCACTTAATCAGCTCTTGCAGATTTGCAGCCCGTCTTAAGGAAATGCGACCCGTTATGGCACAAGACCGCTGACAGCTCTGGTCATCTCGGGTATTTTAGAGAGTCAGGCCAGGAAAACACAAGCAAACTAAAAACTATATCAGGCACTGAAGAGTAGCTAGCTATGTGTGTACGTAAAGTAATGGTGAGTTTGAATATGCCGCAAATTAGACGCTTTCCAACTGACATTGAATATGACGAAAGCTCTGCGCACTCATTGGTACACGGCATTAGCCATATTAGCTGGATAGGTAGCTAGCTAGCTGCCCACCAGATCTTAAAAATGTAATGCAAGAAGCCCGCAATGAAACACAAGTACTCTTGTCTTGCTGCTCGTTCTCTATCAATTTTATGCCCTTCAGACACAGATTAACTTGAGAAGGGAGTGCGCATGAAAGATGTTTAATCAGCTCGCGAACAAAGACACTTCACGTAAGTCCTGCAGGAGTAACTCCATTTCAAAGCTTCTTAACGCAACTAAGAAAATACTATTCGTATGCCTTAGACTAGCATGGAAACAAACTGTCCTCTTCTCACATGGGAAGCAGTGTCTAGACGAATGCCGTGTTTAAATGCTGTGATTAATTCAGATCAGTCAGCCATAAAACTACTCCATCTTGCCTCAGGTGAATGTAGGACACATGATTGTCTGGGGAGAATGTAAAGACATAGCAAGTAAGCCTACATCGTGAACGGATCATTATTGTTTTCTCTCCCCCACAGCCTTCACGGCAGTCCTCTGTTGGACGCGGGGCTAGTGGCTTTGAACACGGCACTGTCCACGCATCCGTCTCTGGTGTCCCTTGACCTGGGAGACTGTATGCTCGGAGACGAGGCGATCCAGCTCATCTGTGGCATGCTACCTCCGGATGGGGCCAAGTCAGGTGACTCTAACATGTATACTTAATTTTACTGTGTCCACAACAGTTTTCACATTGGAATGAGGATATGTTGGTGTTTTATGCACTGATCCTGTCAGTCTACCGAACGGTATTGGCATACGAATGGATTGTGTGCAGGCGACAATATGTGAAAATGTACCTCCGCCGCCTGACGCAGTACCACCTTAACATACTGCGGATTCGTAAGTGTTTGAATCAGTTGAACATAGCCTCGAAGTAAATTAACTGCTGCCGCCTGACGCCGAGGGAAAACAGTTAATTACATTGGGGTGAGAAGGTAACGCAGTGCTACCTTAATGTACGGGGCACTCATAATAAGCGTTTGAATCAATTTAAGATAGCCTAGATGCTGTCGGTCTTAACTTAATTTTACATGTGGCACGTGCGCCTGGCTGTACGCACTGATGGGGTGCAGAAACGTTGTGTCTATATCTTTTGCTACCCGCATAACAGCGTAATGATTGTTTTAGACATTCCTGCATCTTCTGTGGAAAAAAAGACAAACACTTGGCAGTCCCTCTTATCAAAAAGAGCTGGTATACAACATGAAGCATGTTAGTGACATGACAAGGCCACATGAATAGTGCAGAACCAGAAAACATCAGAAACACATAAGCGACACTTCTGTTTTAATAGCCACCATAGTGCTGTGCTTAAGAGACATATAAAGAGTTACATCAAGAAAACCTCAGTAACCTACATTAAGTGCTGTACAGAAGGTCTTGTAAACAAGTGCTGTGAGCGAACATATCAAAGCGTTCATTCTAGGAAAGGGGAGAGGCAGTGTTAGGGGAGCCAAGGTGCAGTCTAAAGCAGTGGGTCTTCAGTCTGTGCTGGAATATGGCCAGTGACTCTGCTGCTCTGACTGCTGTGGGAAGCTCATTTCACCACACAGGGGCCAGAACAGACAGGGGAGGTGGCTGCGACACCGGGTACCGCAGGGGCGGGAAGGCCAGGCGTCCCGGGGATTGTGAAGCAAAGGTCCTAGTCAATACACACGGTTTGAGGATTACTTGCAAATATGGAGGAGCCAACCTTCTCTCTGCCTAAGAGGCTGGCACTAGTGTTTTGAAACAGATGTCAGCCAGTCCCATTAGCTGGTGGAGGGGAGATCAGCAAAAACGGGGGAATATTTTGGGAGGTCATAGACTAGCTGAGTCACTGATGACCAGCCAAGACTTTAGCATTTCATATGTTTGAACATGGTTAGTGTAGTCCTGTTTGTACAAGTTTTTGTATCTCTTTATTTAGTGCACTTTGTAAGTTGCTTTTAATATGAGTGTTTGCTAAATGAGTTTGTAAATAATGTAGTTTACCATTTGTTTTTTGCACCAGAACAATATTTAGTGTAAGCTGCATTTCACTTTGTTTACTCTGTACTAATGCACAGTTCCATAGCTGAGTAAGGTTTAATGCAGCATTAATGGATTTAAGTGGCTAGACGCTCAGATCAAAGCTCACAGAGGTGCTTGTATCATTTCAAGTGCTAGGATTTTTTTAGCTAGTTACATACACTTATTTATGCCTACTGAATTCAGATGTGGTGCAGTTTACTATGCCAGTCACAGCATAGTTTTACTGCCCCAAGTTTGTTCCTGACAAAACTGGTAGAGTGTAAGCAGTGATGGTATAATGTATAGTTTAAGAAAAAGAGAATATATATATATATTTTATATATATATATATATATATATATATATATATATATATATATATATATATATATATATATATATGGGGGTTTAAAGTCCTGTGATGATGTTTGATCGTGTTCCTGCAGGTCTTAGAGAGCTGACCCTGAGTGCGAACCCGGCCATCACCACCAAAGGCTGGGCCCGACTGGCTGTTGCCGTGGCACACAGCTCCCAGCTGCGCGTCCTCAACTTGGACTACAATCCCCTGGGTAAGAGCCAATCACTGTGCAGGGAAAGATGTTCCACTTTGTGATCTTTGTCTCCACCCAGTGAGACTGTACAAGATGAATGCACTTGGGCATAACTCTAAACAGTGAGCAGAATTGTATGTATTTGTATGTAATTAAGTCTTAGAGGTGCTTATACCATGATGTTAAACATAGGATGACAGATGTCTGCATTTGCATACTAATAAAAAGTTAGCAATTCACACAAAGTGCAAAGATGGTGTTGGAAAGTTGAGCCTTCTTCAGGATGAGCACAGCTGATATGTTATAGGTTTCATTCTTGTACACTAAATAGTCAAACTACATATAATACCACAGGTGTCTAAAATTGTGTTGGCCTAATAGAAGTAATGAAATAAAATAACCCGACCTACATCATAAGACAGACACTCTCTGTGTGTGCTTCACGATTTCTTCCCTATTAAAGAATCCATACAGTGGGGTGGTAACAATTATGTGGGATTTACAGTCTTTACAAAGTTATATTATCCTTGACCTCACATTCTACAGAAATTACAGTACATCTATTTATATATAGATAGCTAAAATTCACATTTGTACATGGTATGTGGCTGACGCTTGACACACCACCACTTGAGGGTCATTTTTGTTTCCTTTTTAGATGCCCCTTACTCTTTGGCTTGTCAGAACAAAATTGTCTTTCGTGCCATAAAAACTGTTCTTGGCTCAAGCATAAATTGTATTAGGCCAAGGACCTGCACTGAAAAAAAGGAAGAAAATGAGAAGAAAAACTTTGCTGAAAAATTGATGTCTGTAGTTCGGCATGTTGATACTAGAAGTCTTGTTGAGGCTTACTTAGCCTTTGATTAAGTTTCTTCATTCCCCTATTTCTTTCTCTTCCGAAGTAGAAATAAACACTACAGTCTTTAAGGCATTGCAGCAGTGGCTTCTCGATTTTCATAATAGTACTCAAGACTAAGAAGTAGCTGTAACAGTGCTGGCACCAGACATGAAAACACAAAACTAAAGAAACCAGCCTGAGCACAAACCCAGACTACTGCTGAAAAAGTGTGACTCCTGCTCTCCAGCCACATACCTGTCTTTAAAGACCCATTACACAGATGAGGCTCTTTATCTAAGCTGGTGTCTCGCACAGAGACTATTACACCAATTTTGCAATGAAATTGATGGAACACAGATCTGTTATTAGAATGTTTGAAGTGATGGGTAAGACAGGGATTCCATGTAGACATTTTCACTAACAATTAATACAATTAACAATTAAACACAAACATTAACAATTCTCGGGCGGGGGGCAGGTGAAAGCTCCTTCGTCAGAGTATTTTTAAGCTATTTAACTTTTTTTTTTGTAATTCTTTTAGAAACGTACAACCTAGTTTGTGGAAAATCGGCTGTCTCGAATAAAACCGAAACATAGCAAATGTTGGGCAACTGTTAAAATACACTGAAAATACTGGTATCAGTCTTATGCAGCACTACTTTGCTGCATCCAGCTAGAGAAGTGTTTATCCACAACATTAATACCTGAGCCACCATGCTAAACTTCGGTATCTAGCTGTGGCTGTTCTGCATATTGCATATGGTTATCATCAATTATGAGTTACCTGTGTTTGTCAAAGAGGCAGTTTCACTGGTGTTGGCTCCTTTTCTGTAGCAAATCAACTCCTTACCCTTTGTGAAACCTTTTGTTTAATGTAGCATTGCTTTCAATCTACAGGAGCCTATCATCCAGTCAATGCAGTCACCCCAGACATCATCAAAACCTGTCTATACAGCAATTTTGACTGGCTAAAAGTGACAGTTCACATCCATCATGGTCCCTCTCCTATAATCTTGCTTCTACACTGTGGTTCCACCACTCCTGCTGTTCCCTCTTCATTTGCCTAATACAGATTTCCTATTCTAAAATTGCTAAAAATGTGATGGAATTTTTTTGGTAACATACTAGGTATGTTTCAGTGACATACAACGATACATAAAAGGACTACAACATTGATGTTGTTGTGGACTACACTTCCCAACATTTTTTGCTCAGAATGACGCCATTTGGATGCAATTGAGTTTTACTTTGTGATTGACCTAATCAGCTCCCTGGGGCCAGGTCAGTTATATTGACAAATGGGGTTTGCCGAAACCAAAAAGGAAGAAGAGCAGTCAAGATCATTCTTTGTACTTTCTCTGCTTTGTGTGCCTAGGCAAGCGAAATATGATACAGGCACAGTACAACCATGATGGGAACTGTAGTTCAGTACTGAGGAAACACAAACATCTTAGTAACCTGTTTCTTAATAGCTGAATCCTCCATACAGATCCATAGTACATTAGCAAATAATTATAGCAATGATGTGACATTTTTCTTCCCTCAAAAACAGCAGATTATTACCATAAGAGTAATACAGTGGCATTGAGAAATGAACAGAGAATGTAAAGGCCAGCAGAAGTGTGGAAGCCAAGTAGTTGCTAAGGAAGTGAGAACACATTTTACGGCATATGGAACACTCAGAGGCGGATACCTCATTGTAGGTAGATGACATCTTGACAGTATCAGAGGTTTTTAATATATAGTATCATTTCAGACCTGGTTTAAAATTGGTATTCTTCCACTTTATCCATCATCTAGTTTAATCACCTGTGATGTGCACCACCCATCAACATCCAACAACAGCTATTACTTTTCTCATTACACAAAATTATGAAGTCGCCAAAAGTTTAAACACTCGCTTTCAGTACCTTATTAAAATTAAGGACAAGCAGTACTGCAGTCATACTAGATTCCAGCTTTCATCAGATTGCCTGTTTGAAAATGAATCTCTTTAAAAGTCTCCATTTAATTATGTATTTTTGGATTACAGCCTCTAAATTACACTGAAGCACCTGCATTTGTGAATGTAACCCTGGTGGGAGACAGCAGGGGCCTTACTTTAAATACAATGCCACACTGAGACCTGCCCTCGGCTCTGTGAACTGAGAGTGACACACATGCATTTGCATAATTAGATTTAATTGGACTTTCCAGGTGAGGGATGCAGCTGAGATTCTGTGGTAGTCTGTGTCCTGCGTTTGTACCTACTGCTTCTCCTGTGGAGAGAGATCTAGAAGGAGACACAGGAGACTGAGATGGTGTGAGATGTGCCTAATGTCAAAGCAAGGCTGCAAAATTTGGACCCTGTAGAACTGGCAAGTGTTCTACACTCTACTGCTCTGTTTTTCAGTCTAAACATTTGCCAGGGATGCCTGTTGAGTGTTTCAGATGATCATTTTTGGCATTAGTCCAACAATTTACTGACTGATCAACTTTTTATGAAGGATTTTGTATTGATTGATTCTTGCTGAAGCAGCTCTGACTGCATCATAGCAAAGCATTTCTTAAGAGTGTCTTTCTTTAAATGAAGACATGAGCCATATCTTGCCAAAACTCTGATGAGATGGTACAGCTTTGTCTTCAAGGCTCACTCTTTAAGGGGGAGCACAGGCAAAGCCCCAGACCCGAGCAGGGGAGCCCACCAGGGGAGGGGTGGGCATGTCGAACAGGGTGTCCTAATCTTGCCACTTTCAGGTACCCTGTGATTGGTCAGGCACCTACAGGTCACTCAGACGAGACAGAGGTGGTGCACATTTCCCTCATTTGGTGTGCGTCCTCCCGCTGCACTGTGGGACCTGTACTGCTGTGTGAAAAACAGTTGTTGCTGGCGTAGTTTGCGTTCACTGTGCCGGAGCACTCCCGCGAGAGGGCAGAGGTTGTGATGATATGAGCCTAATGAAAATATAGCAATTCCAAAAATGGGTGGAAAAAAGCAGAAGTGAAAATGCTACGTGTATCGCATAGTTAGAAATGCCTCTTCAGTGAACGTGGAGCTCTCGACTGGCTCCTTCCCAGACCAGAGAAGCGGAGGCTTGCCCCAGGACCGCAGTCCCATCGTTAAACTGAATTGAGAAAGTTTGTGTTTTCAGATTGATTGCTTTTCTGTTTACTGGAGCAGTTGGAAACAACGGCCCTGCGGTTCCAGACAGCTCAATTCCCTAATCTCACTGCTGTTCAAGACTGTTCAGGGACTTAACCAGATGAAAGGAAATCATTCATCCTATTAAGTCCGGCCACCCGGCACTGGTGCTGGAGAGTTGCTGTGTCTGCAGGATTTAGGCTCACTCAAGCACACTGCCTCCTGCTTCATCAAATCATCATTTGCACCGAACCAGCAGTAAACACATTTTCTCAGTAAACAGATTTTAATTGACCATAATGGAGACAGAATAAACTCACGGGTTGCTAGCCCCCATGACCAGAGCAGAAGAGCACTTCGCAGAAAGAAGCAGTTTGAATTGAACTCTGGGATAACTTGAGGGGCACTCCTCAGCTCTCACTCTCTCTCTCATCGATGCCGGTTGCTTCGCAGGAGACCAGATCGCCGGGATGCTAGCGGTTGCCGTGTCGTCTAGCAGGACGCTGGAGGTGCTGGATTTGGAGGGGACCGGCCTCACCAATCAGTCAGCGCAGGTCAGCAGCCTGAACTTTGACCCCAGCAGTAAATGCCATACTTTTTCTGCTGCACCTCAACTCAGCTTGCTTACAGGGAGATGCTTCAGAAAGAAATGAGGAGAGCTACCACACACCGCAGTACTGAAAAGAGCTTACATGAAGGCAACAGTAATTACTAACACTACACATACAGGGACACAACACATCTCTTTAAACTTAGGTCAGCGCTCCAAGACCATCATGCAACATTCTTCAACAATAGTCTTTAACACCTCTGTCTGGCAACAACATTTATTTGTGCATTTGAATGCTGTGATATCAGGGACTAGATCCCCTACTGAGGTCCTAAAGGAATATGGCAATATGAGATTGCTTTCCTTGTTTCTTGTTATTAATAGTCAACTGCTTGAAGCAAGCTGTACCTCCTTGCTTTTTTGCCTGTGTAGTTTTTACAAAGGCTTGTACAGTGGAAAATCAAAATATGCATGTTTTTGTACTCAGATTTCATTCTGAGCGGCTGTTGTGATATTCAGATTAATGTGCAAATTTGTTTGGTGAAAGATTTTTTTTCTTAGCTCTTGTGTCTTGGGGTTTGCCTTTTTATTGTCAGTGTTTGTTAAAGCTAAGCATACACGCAGTGTGTGAGAAAATTCCGTTTTGGAACATGACATTTTTTCACATCTGTACATGCCTATAATCTCTGAAAGCGAGCTTTATTCCAGCTGTCAGATTCACGATCTAATCATTGCTCATGTGGTAATCCTATTCATGCGATTTGTATTGGATTGAGTGCAAGAAGCACTGTTCCAGTGTAACTCCCCATGCCTCTCCTGACACAAATGAAGGGAAAAATGGTATTCCCTATGATAATTAGGTATGCAGGTTCAAGTCTGTTATAACTGGGTTTGAATTATGTTAAAATCACTTCAGTTTTATTCAGATTTCTTACAATGATGTTAATTGTATGAGTGGAAGTGAACTGCTACCTTGTCTTCTTTGCTCATTCTAATTGAGTGAATATTTTTTTCTGTAACAATGTATTAATGTATTTACCCCCAGTGAATACATATTAAAGGCAATTATGTCTATTGCTATATCCATTGGAAATAGCATTTTTCAACAGTGAGTAAAGGGAGCAGGATGCCGTTTCCACTTATGACCACTTGGTGGTGCTGTGGCCCACAAAATTGCCTGTCGAAGAACCTCCACATTAGAATCCCCTCCCCCATTCCTGACAATCTAATTACAAAGTCAATCCACTTTCTGAGGAGATGATGCCTTTCATGTGCACATAAATGTGGAAGTGATGACCAGGGGGCTGAACAGAGCTCAGGGTGAGCATAGCAGAGTCAAACACAGTTAGCTGGGAGACCTTCATTCGGTGCTTTGATCTAACTGTGCTCTGTCTACAAGGGAGTCTCTCTCTCTCTCTCTCTCTCTCTCTCTCTCTCTCTCTCTCTCTTTCTCTCAGCGGTGTTGGCCAATAACGTCGAAGCTCGTTTGTAGTGAAGACGTGCTCATCTCCAGCTGTGACATGTTCGTCTGTTCTTTCACAAAGCACCGTGGTGGCCTGATAAATATAATGCAGGTGGAAAACGTACCTGAAGCTTATTAACTCCTGCGTCACGGTAGTGCTTTTAATTCAGCAGTTTGCAGAGTGCCTGATTTTAAAAGAAAAGATCTTTTCACCGAGCAGAGAAGCAGGCAGATGCACCTTGCACAGGCGTACCATAAAGATGTCTTTCACTCCCGTTCTCCAAGGCCAAATTAGAACTTCTGTTCTAGTCTGCATTTGGCTGCAGCTCTGATTAAATTACATTCTCAGGGTCTCAGAGGTGTGCTCTTTCTTTCATGAGACACTCAGTAGTGCAGGAAGTGATTGGAACACACAAAACCAGCACGTGACCAGCACGGATTCAGCGGTGCTTTGCGGTTAGCCGTGGAGCTTAAGGAGCTGGTCAGCGTTATCCGCCAGTAGGCCGACGGAGACATGGTCAGTGAGGGTCTGCGTACAACTGAAGCCCCGCCCCTTCTCCCCCTCTCCTCAGATCTTCCTGGACATGGTGGAGAACTACCCCACGTGTCTGCGCGTGCTGGTGCTGGCGGAGAACGCCATCAGCCCCGAGCTCCAGCAGCAGATCTCCGACCTGCTCTCCGAGGGCGAGGAAGATGAGGACAAGGAGGGAGAGGCGCGGGGCAGTGGGGGCAGGGCCAGGGAGAAGACCACCTGGCTCCCCAACAGCAGTGAGTATGGCATGGGTGCTCTGCGGCTCTGTGCTGTCTCTACTGGAGGGTCATAGTTGGTAGGGCTGCTCGATTATGGCAAAAATCATAATCACGATTATTTTGGTCAATATTGAGATCACGATTGTTTAACACGATTACTCATTGACTTTGAAAACATCATGCATTTATTGAACTTTTAACACTTTCGCACGTAACTTAATTTTATGCTATGTAGCACACGTGTTATGTTACATGGTTCGTTATGTTTTCATTAGCATTATTAAGCTTCTCATAGTTTTCAGTTAGCATTTCCTATATTTTTTAACGTTAAGTCACTGTTTCCTCGAAGCTAAAATTAGCTAGAATTTTTCCAATTTACTGTTCCAATCGCACCGGTTTTAGCATACGTGCTAAATGGCAAATCACACCGGTACGTGCGAAAGGGTTAAAAAAAAAAAAAAAACTGTATATATATTTTTCAATAAATAATGCGGCACAATAATCTTTTTATTTTGATTGTCTTGTTTTCATAATCGTTGGAAGCCAAAATCGTAATTGAAAATAATGTTCAATTAATCTCCCAGCCTTAATAGTTGGGCAGCTTTTGTTGAGCCTTCATATCTGCAGCTTTTCAGAAGCAAGGACAGTGGCTGGACTAAAGGTAGTGACCGGTTAGGGTTCTTATTTGAACCATGGGCTGGGCCCTACGGCCCAGGTCCAAGTCCAGACATATCATCAACCAACAAAAACTGTCGGGGGGATGTGTCAGTCCTCAGTGGGGCATCTGCTCTCCTGGTGTATTGTGGGACTTGTAGTGTGGAAAATGGCTGTTGGCTGATTATGAGCGTATTGGAGAATTGCACTCATGCGTCAGTGCTCCTGTGCAAGTGAAAGTGCGGTGTTTGCTGCAACGATGGCAGATTTAATGTTGTACATTTCGAAATAACAAAAACTAGACTGCATGCTTGTAAAGGGAGAACTATTGCGGCTATCCTGATCTAATCAAGTGATTGATCTTAAGAGCGAGGCCTTATCAGATTAACTGATTGGAAGATCAAAAGCTCTACAGCCCCTGGCCGGCTGTTACCAGACAGGCAAGACAGAGCCATGCTGCAGCCTCAGTCCGGTAGTTCATCTGTCTCTGGAGTAATGGTTGCTTCACTAATTTCTGCCTTTTCTCACCCCATCAGATTCCAGTTCCCAGATGGTCTTGGTGACATCAGGTCTGGGAGACAGCCTATTGGCTGAGACTGAGATGTGACCTGGGAGCCACCATGCTTTTTGCACTGAGCACGATCACGTGATGAGATCACCTGATAGCGAGCAACCAATCACTCTGCATGACCTGTAGCACTTGTACATAGGGAAAGAAGAAGTTTTCATCAGGCTTATAACTTTGAACACCAAGTGACTTACTATACTCAATAGTGAATTATTTATTTTCAAGATGTACAGTCTATTTATAACTACATATTTAAGCATTATGTAATACTGAAAGTATACTCTGATAGATCAGCTAAAAGCGATATGTGATTGTGATGGTCTGATATCAGAATAAACCTGTTTACATCTTCTTAGAATTATGTTTTTTGTGAGTTTTTAACACAGAATGTAACTTCCACTGCAACATGTAATGTGTGGAGGACCAAACCAGCCAAAACACCACATAAATGAATGAATGAGTAGATAAATTAATGCAACCATCATTGTACAATTAAATACAGCAATAAACAAAAGTGAAGTAAATCAATAAATACATAAACAAACAAAAGTTTTGTTTCAATTATTAATTCTTTCATTTTTTTACCATTTTATTCCCACTTGCTGACTCGTTAACAAGTGCTGCCAGTCAAATTGTCAGTACCAAACTGATAAACTGGTGCACCAACACCTTGCCCGGTTACCGTCCACAAACATTGTTAATGTTCATAAAAGTGAGAGCATAAATTTGACCCAGACTCTCCATGACTTTTTCAACATAAAATAAAACCCAACCCATAGACACAGCGCAGCCATCAGTGGTCTGATTGCTGTCATGATCTGCAAGTGTTAGGAAGTCTCCTTTAAATGCGTCGGGATAAATTCATCCCATCTTCAGCAAAGTAGCTGACAACAGCTCAATAGCACCATCCTGTTCCTAAATTTAAGCTCTTCCTCATTTCTCTGCATCTCTTCCCTAGAGATGCCTACAACATTGACAGCTGTCCTTAGCACATTAGCAAGTGTAGATAAAGCAGGACTGACATCATCATGACAGGAAAGAAATATGAGTAAATAAGACCCGTAATAAGAATGGCTAGAACAGAGATGAGGTAGATGGTGTGCTTATTAGTGTGTTGATTATTTCACTTTTCTTTCCCATTGTATTCATTCATTTATTTTTGTATTTGTGCAATAATGTATGTATTATTTCATTAGTGTGTTTGGTCCTTCAGCACAATTTGGTCCTTCAGCACAATGCACAGGATTTATAGACCAGGTATTTACCTCTGTAAAAAGGTAAACGGAACATTCACTTGGAGGACTGGTCAGCTAGCAAAAGAGATACTTGGAAAATGTTTGGTTAATCTCATGAAAACACCACATGAAAACACATGCCCCCCCCCCCCAATCCCCTTCTTTTCCCCCCAATCCCCTTCTTTTCCCCCATGATCTTACATCCCACTCCATAGCCGTGCTATCCTTAACAGAATGTTGTGGTAGTTGGCCAGTTAGCTCTGACTGTACTGGAAGATTCTTCACAATCTAGTATGCTTCAGAAAGAAGGCCCCTTGGGCCTCTCTGGCTGTGTGGTACCATTTGGTGGATGGAAGGGTGAGGGTAGGGGACACAAATGTATCTTTGGCTCTATGAATTCATTTTTCCTAATAAAAAATGTCTGCTTAACTGTGTTATTCAAAGCTTAGGAGTCAACAGTGAGGCATATTAGAACACAAAGACTGTCAGTTCAGTTCCTAGGTGGGGTGCTGCTGTTGTATGCTTGGGCAAGGCACTTAATTGCTTCAGTAAAAATCCAGATGTATAAATGGATAAAATAGGGTGGCAGGGTGCTCTAACATAGTGGTAAGGAGCAGGGCTTGTAACAAAAAGGTACCCTTGGGCCAGGTACTTAACCTACCTTACCTAGAATTGGGCCAGGTACTTAACCTACCTTACCTAGAATTGGGCCAGGTACTTAACCTACCTTACCTAGAATTGCCTCAGTAAATATCCAGCTGTATAAATGCATAACATGCTAAATTGTAACCTATGTAAGTTGCTCTGGATAAGTGTGTCTGCTAAAATGCCAAAAATCTAATGCAATATAAAAATTATATGCTAGGAAAGTTGCTGTGGATAAGTGTGTCTGTTCAGCAAACATAATATAGAAGCGCACTGTGGTTAAACTCTTGGAGTTCCATACAGCACTAGCAAAATACATTTCTCGTGGAGATTTTGGGTACTCTTGACAGTTACAGGTCGTTCTCAGTCCTAGTGGAGTAGTGTTTCATACAAGCAAGTATTAAGCTGCCACAACTGACAATCTGAGCCCAGATGGCTATTTCAGTCCTGGTAGTCAGAGAGAAAGAATTCAGAGACTGTTTGAGGTAGTTACAGACTACTGCTCTCTAGGAACAAGTTTTACTAACCCCCTGACCTGCACAGCATGGCACGGTCAAGTGAGGCAAAACCCAAGCTCAGCCGGTCTTCTGAACTAATCTGCTTCTCAGAATTGACCGAATTAAATCTCAGAATATTAGAATGCATTACAGTGCAGCTTGTACAGGGAAATTAAGCATCCGTCTTTCATGAACAGCTCCCACCACACACCCGAGCTGGCATTAGCCTTTGAAGCAGTATGCTGAAATGATCGGTCTTGACAACAGAGAGTACAGGGTAATGCTGGGATACCTCTTCATTTTCTCACATCCCTCAGGTCCTCACACAGCTGATGAAGTTGCCCTTGCCACTGAGAACTGATTATAGCATTAACCCCTTTATCTGAGCCTCTCCTGTTAGATTTTTAAATCACATCTCTCACAGCTCTCTTTCTCCCAATACTGTCTCACTTTGATAAGGATTTTAAACCCGCTATAATAGCTGCTAGACGGTCCTTGTCAAGATTTTTTTTCCATAGTTCTTTGGATGCTATGGGTTGAGAGCACATGAAATGCTTTGTTGACAAATTTATAGTGGAGAACAGTACTTAAGAGGATCCATTAGGTAATTACGAGCAGAAAAAGGGCACTACTCCTGCCAGAACCTCAGGTTCATGAAGACGGGTCACATTTATCTGGAGGAAAAGCACTCCATTCTTCTATTACAGTACTGTATTTTAATGCACTTGTCAGTTTAATGAAACTTGTCCAGTTTCATCCGGGAATCAGTTACAGCAGCATTGTGTAGGGGTTAAGGACGTTCAACTCCCAGATGGGGCGCCACTGTTGTAACCTTAAGCACGAAACTTTGCCAGAATTGTTTCAGTACACGTCCAGTTACGCAAATTGGCAACGTGTGGAGGCGTAAACTGTGTATAAGCTGCTCTAGGTAAGGGTGTGTTTGAAGCAATTAAATCTCTCTGACTGCGGCTGTCGGTTATCAGAGTAGCTCATGCTCGTGTACGTGTTGGGTAGTCTTCGGTTTCGGGGAATCCGTCAGCTCCGTGGCAGCTCTCTTTTCGAAAACGACTTGGTAACCGTATCCTAAGGACATCCATCGATCCCGCATGAGACCGACCGTCTACTGCGCAGCGCAGCCAAGCTTTAGCTTCTGATGACGGATCAAAAATGAGGGGTGACGCGCGGCGTATAATGAAAGTCTCACTGTCTGCCGAACCCGTTCCTTTCACTGCGCAGCTCCCAGGAAACCGAAATAATACCGGCGGAAAGCGCAATCCATAATTAATGGAATATCTCAGATCAATTCCCCCGGTTGCTAAGTGACTGCGACAAACAGAGGGCAATTTTCCAGTGCCTCACTGTCCTCGGCTTCCTCGATGAATTCACTCTTTTTCCATTTAACCCTTGGCAGGACGGACACGCCATAACGGAAAGTTACCTGGACGTGCAGCACAGACCATTAAAAGGCCGACTCGTTTGAAAATATGACTAACAACAACAATGGATAAAATGATACAGTAATTCTGATAACTGTTGAGCAAACTGCTGTAGGTGTGCTGCATGTCTTTCAAGCAATCTAAGGGGATGTAATATATCTTGTGAAAACCCCCCCTTTGATTAAATAGGCACATAATGAGATTTTTTGATTAAAGTCATTATAAGAAATTGCTCATAAGCAGGACCAGCGGAGATTATTGCAGCAACGTTGTGTGGATTTCCGTTATGTGTAGGCGTACATTTGTGTTTCTGTGGCCAAGGTTAAGAGAGGTGTGACTTGCAGTACCTGTACTGTGCACTGGAGTCCACCAGGGGGCAGACCAGCTTCCTGTTCCCGCAAGCAGACGTTTGCAAAGCTTGCGTGTAACCTGAAGTCTGGCTGACGCAGAGATGGATCTCCTCGCTAAAATGGAGAGCTAATTTAATCAGGTCATTTTTAACGCCATCCTGGACTCACTAAAACAATGCAGACAACCTCAGAGGCACGAAAATCTAATTTGAGCAGCGAGGGAATGCAATTCGCATTATGGAATTTTAATCACTGTAATGGCTGCAGCTCCTCTGTTCAAAAAAAGACAAAGTTTCAGAAGCTGCAGACTGGAAAGAACTCGGTGTCATTGTACATGCACATCATTTAATGAAAAACAAAAAAGCCCGACGTATGCTCGTTTGATCTAAACATCTTTATTAGAAGATACCTGTACTGTTTTACGTCATCTGTACCCCACCCCCATAACAACTGAGGTAAATTACCTCGTTCAAACATACAGAGATCGGAGCCAATGACATTCATGCCCAGAGCTAGTGTGTGAAACACACGCTTCCAGGGGTCTAGAAGGGCTCCCCTGTCCCATTTCTCCTGGAGGCGACCTTTCACGTGGTTTAATTCACAAAAAAGGGGACACAGCCATGGTTACCAGCTGTGTATTTCAGACTTCAACACACAGTATGACTAGCACACACCTGGTGAGCAAGATCTGGGGACACATGACACACAGAGGCTAGAATTACTGTTAAGAGTTATACAAACAACCAAACACTTTTTTGGGAGTAAAGTGCACTAAACCTCACATTTCATAAAAGAGGCTTAAGTCATCTTAGTGAAACACTGTATAGGGTATACAATCTTCTCTCCTACACCACAAACAACTCAATGAAAAGAGAAAAGCAAGTTAAGTTTAAAATAGTTTTATTTGTTTTAAAATATACATCCTCAGTTTACAAATTCAGAAAATAAAATTAGTACAGGTTTAACAGTCTTTTTTTGTTTTTTTGTTTTTAATAGTTTTTACAGTGAGGAAATAAAATCATACGTGATGTGGCTACAAAACCATGGAAGCTTCTGCTTGAATAAAACAAAGGAAATCTAAAAAGCCATGGAAGAACCGACACACAGCTCTTGGAGTGTAGTGAACAAACAACCCCCCCCCCAAAAGAAAAAAAAAAATCCAACAAACGTTTCCCCAATAAGAGAGAAGCACCAGATTGCCACGGAAAAAACCACGGGAGACAGGTAGGCATGGAGTGCGCGCACCCCACACTGGAGTGCTGAGAATGAAGTGGAAACAGAAGAGACCTGGACTCGCTTTTCCCCCAATCAGCTCAGAATGACAGACATTGGGTACCATGGATAACACCCCCCCTCCCAATTACATCTTCCAGACGTCAAATCTACCTCCCGTAAACACACAAACAAAACCGCTCCATGGAGAGCAATCATTGTATTTACTGTAAATTGCACCTGTAGTCCAAAAAAAAAAAAAAAAAAAGTGCACAAAAGATCAATATTCATTCGGTGAAGCCAAAAGTGCGTCCGCCAATCATTTTCATGTTAATGGAAAACTTGGGTCAGGTTATGTGAAAGACATACGGCACCAAAGATTAACAAAACCAAGGAAGGAAGCATGATAATGCAGCGAGACATTCGGCAGTCATAATGCTTTACAACTTCATCTTCGCTGCAATATGTGGGTGATGCAGTTTACTTGTGGGCTGGGATACAGACATCTCGAAATACAGCTTCTCATTCAGAAAGCGTTCTAGCCTCACACTGCTGGTCAGAATCCATGACCTTAGTCTGGTATCATGTACTACAGGACCTTGGATCCAAAGACACAGGACTCCAACAGAGAATGGAAAAGGGCACTGACTCCATAGACTCTCCATAAACAAAGAAACTCTCTATCAAGTTCTCTCCGTTGATGGTGAGTTTATGTATACTCTATTGTCTTACACTGTACACAGTGCATTGTCTTGCACCGTTTTATTGTGTTTGCACTATTTCCCTCTTGCACTATGAGGAGGTCGTTTAAGTCCACTTGTGTGTAAGGAAGTACTTTGTCTTGTGGGTGACATTGTGAGGGCTGGCACCATCCCACCAAGGTGAATTCCTTGTGCATTTACTATATTTGGCCGATAAAGGCAATTCTGATTCTGTTTCCACAACCAGACCAGGCGCTAGCAAGTCTGCCTTTCTTACGCCACTAGCCCCTTTATAATTGGGTTGTTTTAAACAGTACAATAGCACGCATTTCATTAACTTAAAATGGTGAGGGGAAATTTTTCAGAAAAGCCAACCTTGTCAGCATTAAGTATTTTTATTGGGGGAAAAATTCTCACAAAGCCAATGCCACGGCTTAGGGGTTACTGGACACATGGTCTGTAGGTGTGTTTTTAGTGCAGCCGATAAAATCAGCTTTTATGTTGGACAAGGTTTGGCTCCTTTCATATGAGACACCCAGGCAAGGTGACCTTGGTTCAGAGTAGCATGTGTCAGGCACCAACGTGTTCAATTATATTCATGAAAGGGATTCATTAAAGTTGCAGGAGACAGATGTACAGGCCTATTTATACATATGTTGCAAAGCACAGCATTTTTACCATTTCTCCAGTGAAAGATTGCAAGTGCCCTCCAAAGAACATCTTATAAAAGCATGAAATATTTAAAACGGCCATTTCCATGTGTGAGACAATGACAAATTTGCTTTTGGAGGCCTATTTTAGAATGTAATAAAACATATGCATTATTAATTCTAAAGGGTTATTATATATCTGTCTATTAATTATAGGTTAGAAGTAGTACCTTTTAATATAATGGGGAAAAAAATGATACAACACAAACCTAAAAAAGGAAAAGGCAGGAAGAGAAAGACAGATTCATCAGGGGTCCAGGGTCTTTTATAAGCCTAGCCCCTCATACTGCTTGTCAAGCTGAAGAAAATGTTGTTGAATTATTAAACGTTTGGAGTGCAGTGAAAGCAAGTGCGTTGAAGCTATATGGGGGGGGGGGGGGGGGGGGGGTGCGCTGCTATACTGGGCCAAGTGACTCACACCCCATAAGGAAGACTGCTACCATACATGTGACCCGATATAACTTCCTTATAACTTGGTGCTTTCTGGAACACCAGGTCCCATTTAGTGATATGTTTAAAATGGCTGAATGACAGGCTCCAAGTGTGTATGTGTAGTGTAGTGTGTACACTTGGTAGCTGAGCATTGCGTTACCTCAGATGCATTTAGGAGGCAGCTAGAAGGGAGAAGGGAGAGGGTTGCTCTTTTTTTGGGGGGGTGGGAGGTTTGTAGAGGGCATATCACCCACTGTGCTCATATCTGTATCCCAGCACACATAGTATAAACAAAGTCATGGAATATTTAACAGGCCTTAGGGCACAAGCCCAAATTTCTGGACGCTTAACACCGTTTTAGCACTCTGCATGCTAGCGGCAGAGGACCAATACTGTATGAAATGAATTTGTGGATTCGTAAATCAAGCCAAAACATGGCCAAAAGCAGTGGCTGTGGACTGACCAGAGTCATGTTCACTCTGCTCTGAAAATCCACACTGAGATGGTAGCGGATATAAGACTACGGGACAGTATAATAACCATCGCATAAAGCTGCAGTTAAAGGCAACGTGATTGATCTGTGTATTTAACAATCCTCCGAAATGTATCGGTCAGACAAATCTTTACAGTGAAAACCTACCATAATTAAAATGTTGAACACCCACTGAAGATGTACAACTGTATTTGGGACAGTGGTTTATCTCCTCACTGTCCTCCAGACTGTCCTCAACATCACCAAAATCAAAATGACACTTGAAAATAAAGTCAAATAAAGTAAACTTGGGTAGGACACGCTAACACATTACACAAACAACGCTGAATACATGTTGGGTTAGAAGATTTCCATTAATGGTGCTGGAATTAAAGAAAAAAAAACACTAAAAATCAACTCATATGCACACACAAAGATTTATCTCTCGATGTATGTATGTGTATATATATATATATATATACTCTATATATACATATAGCAGGTAGACTGAACATAAAAAAATGAAATATCAAGGATGACAAGATTAATGCTACAACAGTTATGATTACATTCCTGATCAGGTACATAAACGGCTTCAGTCTGAATTAAAAAGAAAGGATAATTGCATTGTGTCAGTGCTACATCCACAAAGACAGCTTTTTTTCCTGAAAGCCTGGACCACCTCCGTACGATAGCCCTGAGGCAACTGGTAGTGTAAGAGAATCGCAAAACCCAAACCACGGCTTCTGGTGGTTTTAGCACGCATTTTACAGACAGGACAAGATGGACACTCTCTAGCCAATGACAGGAAAGACAATTTCTGAAATTATTCATCATCAAGAGTGGATTCCCATCTATCATTAGACCTTATGGGGCATTCAAGCTAACTAGCACATCGTTTTGTTCTTAAATTTGATTAATGCATGAAATAAAAGTGTTATATTTTTTCGATTCACACACAGATTGATGGTCACAGAAATTAAAAATATTGTCCAGAATAAAAAAATAACACCTGCTAAAATTTGGAAAAATACAAGACATTTTGTCCCCCAGTATTTGCAAATGGGTCCATTAGATGACTCAGGACAAATGTTTGAGGTTGCAGCGTTAAATGTGTCATTGAACAGGATTATCCCACAGGCCATACCTATTAAATGCTTCAAAAACAAAAAAAAAAAATTTGCCAAAGGCCAAAAAAATAATTCACTGCTGCCGTCTTCCCCTACATTCAGAACCAGAAGACAACTCCGATCCTGAGGGTTTGAAATGCAATGCATTTTAAAGGTCTCCAGTGTCCCATGACAACCTCAACTTCTCAAAAGCCAGGACTTGAGGGCTGAGCTCATCCAATAAATAACTAATTAATCAGGTATCAGATCCAGATACCTACGTCAAAGTCACGAGTTTAACACCTCTGATGTTGACAGTCCCCACAAATATGGACTTCAGCAGGCATCAGACATAAAGCATGTTCGACCAGCGTCCTTGACAGACAACCTGGAGCGATTTTTTAAAATTTGCTGTGATCACTGTAAGTAGCTGAGGTACGAAATTAAACATGATATTGTCAATACAAAAGGTGACTGTACGCTCAACTGTGGCCCAAAAAGTGATGTTTTATTGCCACATTAAAATTCCTTCTTGAGACGACAGGGACGTTGAACTATGTTCTGTAGACAAAGTAAGATTGAAATGGATTAATGTGCAAATACAACATTCTTATTCAGGGCATCACTGAGTGAGCAGTTACCTTTTAGTTTGACATGACAGACAACCACCACTAAATATGACACCACCTTGTAGCAACATTATGAGGCCTATATGATATTCTCAACGCCCGCATACCAAGGGAAAAAAAAAGGCTAAGTCAAGAAATACAAGAGACTCAAAATGCCAGTTTCAGCCAGTGGTGGGTTAACCTCATTTCAGTTTGCGAGATTCACTTCAGAAATGCAAACCTCTGTTTCTCAGGTCTGCTCAGCGCTGCTCTGATGTTACTGTAGCATGTCCTGTGGGATAAGTGGTAGCCTCAAGTTCGCCAACTGAAGAGACAGTACTGCATTGGCGGCTGGGAATTCTGGGTAGAGGTTGCCAATGAGTGGGTAGAGCAGCCAGATAATACTTCCAGAATGACCATTTACAAACGCCCACGTGTATAGACCCAGCCTACTTGGTTCTTCACAATACTGAAATGTTGAAATGCTAGATCATGGTTTTTAAGACCTATTCTGTAGTTCCTGAATGTTGGCGTAAAGGCAGCAATATTTTTGCGAATCAGGACTAAGCACCTTCTGGTTGCAGTCTGTACTGGTTCATATGCGTGGAGAAAGAAAGAAACGTCACGGATGTTCAAACATGCTGGCAAGCCAAAAAATCACTTTTCATCAAGTTTGGCTATGGAGTTGCGTGTTCTTAATGAACCTTTTTTTTTTTTTTTTTTTTAAACAAAAGCTGCTTTACTTGCCCATTGAGATTTAACCAGGTGGACTAGATAATGTACACAATGCTGACATGGGTAACACTTTGATTCTGAGCTCTCATTATTCAAAGACTGTTTAAGAGAAATACTGCTTTTGTCTTCCCCTGCACATGAAAACATGGGTGCAATGATTAGCTTTAGAATATCCACTCTCTCTGGTAAATATCATCAGGGGCAGTGCTGCATTAGCAACTAGACTAAACAAAGTCTCCAAATCACATCAGTGAATAAACTGTAAGACAGACAAAATACTTGACACTTAAAAGAAAAAAAAAGCAAATGAAATCATTAAAACATTGCAATCACAAACAAACAGATAAACCGAAAACCAAACAAAAACGTGTTCATTAAAAAGCAGGAACTAGCAGTGCAGTGGTGTAATTCATCTGATAGGGAGCAGGTGGTGTCAGTTTCAAAACAACAAAGGTTTGCCTGTTGTTCGATGAGGCAAACAGGGTATGACCTCTGACTGCCTCAGAGACTGAGAGCTAACATGTACAACAACAGGCTCCAGAAGAGGACCTTGACATTTTTTTTAGGTCTTCTTGAACTCCCAGTTGAAGGAGGATAGGCACTGCAAGTGAGTCAGACAGTCCCCTGAAAGCCCTTCTGTAAACTGCAATCGGATCTCCTGCTGCCTTCTCCACACCAGGTGCTTCTGCCCAGGTGTTCAGCGTCTCTCTCTCTCTCTCTCTCTCTCTCTCGCTCTCTATCCATCTCCCCCATATGCAGGCATCTAAGCTGAGCATTGTATCAGACAGTGTGCTGCCACTATTCTAAAGGGTCTACGGGCACAGGAAATCTGACTCCATGTGTGACTCCTTCTTCAGTTCTGCACACGAACAGGTGGATTACTGATGACCATAGGGTTACAATTCCATTTATCGTTAGCCATTCAAGGCTGTTCCATCTGAGTACACACACACTTACACATACGTGCGTACTGACTGGATGGTACCTGCGGGAAGAATAAAGGTATGGCTACATCCTGGAGTCAACCATCTCCTCTGGATCACAGTCAGGTTTATCACTTAAGCAAGTCTTCTCAGGGGCATTAAAAAAATAGTTCCTTTACAGGGAGAAATCTCATAGGACACTTGAAATATGTTCCGTACCTTAAAGACCTGTTCAGAAATCGGTGGCGAAGAATCTCGCCGCCTCTTTACAATCAACGTCCAGCCATGATTCTGTGAAAGCCTTTCAGAAGTGAAGTACTCGATCCTCGGGTGAGGAGAGCCTGGGAGGTGTGGCCTGTCGGACAGGGACAGCATTGCAGTGAAGAGACCGGCGTGCTTGTTGATAATGTCCACTTTGTCTTCTGCAGGACCAAGAGTTCACAGAGCAGGAGGGAGTGCCGAGACAGAGTCAGAAAGAGGATCCATGGCTCAGTCCAGCAGGTTGCCATGCTCTTGCGCCCGAGTCAGGCTGTCTTTGCGGTGCAGGTGGTGGACACCCATCCTCTTGGGGCTCTTCTGGGGGCGGGAGGAGGTTGGGGGCCCGGTCTGCGCGTGGGGTGGTGGTTTCTCCACGAAGTCCTCCAAGCCGGCGAGGACCCTGGGGGTGATGACGGGGAAGTCCTGGGGCAGGATGTCGCGCTCCTCCGTGGAGCTCCCGGCCGATCCCACGTCCACGTATTCTTTCCTCTTGGTGGCGGGGCTGGTCTGGTCCAGGGCCGTCGCTACGGTGACGGCCGTGTCGCAGCTGTCCCCGTCGTCCAGCGGGTCCAGGCTCATCAGCAGCCGCTCGCTCTCCTCCTGGGAGAAGTCGCCGCCGTACTGCCCCTTCCGGGTGCGCAGGTCAGCGCTGCTGGTGTCGGTGTCCAGGCTGGACTCCCTGCTGGCCGTCCAGCTCTGCGGGGACGACTCCTCCCCGTCGGAGTAGGCGCCTCTCTGCACCCTCCTGTCTCTGCCCGCCTTGCCGTTCCTGCTCCTCTCCAGGTCCTTGACCGTCTCGCTGCTGAAGGAGGTGCGGTTGACCAGCATCCCCTCTGACGACGGGGCGACCTTCTCCACGAACATCCGCTGCCAGTTGGCCAGGAGGTCTTCCTCCGAGCTCCCCGAGCTGGCGAAGGCGCTGGGGGCCTGAGGGGGGCTGCTGAAGGGGCTGGACTGGCTGGACAGGGGCTCGGCCAAGTCCGGCTGCGGGGGGCCGCGGGGGTGCCCGCCGGAGGAAGAGGAGGCCCCGGATCGCCAGCCCCCGTCGGACACGGCCGGGCTGTTGGGCACTGTCCTTTGCCGATCACCCGCCTCCTCCTCGTTCTGCACCAGGCTGAGGGAGATAGCCTGCCGGGTGGCGTAGGTGCAGTTAGGCAGGGGGCTGTTCTTTGGGATCTTCACCTTGTCGTCGGAGGAGAACTCGATCACCTTGCGTCCTGGGTAGAGCGGGTGAGGGGGCGGAGGGGTGGGGTAGGGGTTCAGCTTCTCGAAGGAGGGCGCGGCAGGGCCCCCTTCCTCCCCGGACTGGCCATCCAGGCTGCTCTGGCTCCTGCACATGCCGTTCTGCTGGAGCAGCTGCGGGTCCGAGCGGCCCACGCCCTGGCCCCCGTTCTCCCGCCCTCCCTCCGCCTGGGGGCCCGTCATGTCCACGTGCACGAACACGTCCTCCGCCACCGGCCGCCCGGCGCTGCTGCTGGACTGGGCCGAGTTAAGCACCAGGGGCTCCGGCTTCTCCAGCACCCGGGCGATGACGGAGGTGGGCACCACGTCAGCGGGCGTCAGGCTCAGGGAGTCCGCGTCCTGGGAGTGAGCGCCCTTCTCTGGCAGGCTGCTCTTCATGTGCTTGTTCACCATGTCCTGCAACTCGTAGGGAAGCTGCAACAGACAACAGAGAACAATGTAGCAATTATAATTAAAATAAGCGTGGGATCATGAGACATAAATTACTGACTACTGCGCAATGAGTATCGCCAATGGCTCGTCCAATTGTCCTTGAACAGGGTAATAAACCCTTACTTTGGTGTCACTGCATATCTACAACAAGAGTTCAAAACTGATGATAAAACCTACAGCACTGAAGCTGTCAAAGTGTCAGAGAGAAAGAATACATTTCTTTTCCCCAGGGACCCAAGCTCTTCCACTTACAGTAATTATAATGGTAAAACCTGAATGTTATCATTAATGACACAAATTTTACCTGACTCGGTATGCTTTTAACAGCATGTATGAACACTTAAGAGATTTCACTGCATACATTTGGATCCTGCTGTCAAGCATAATGAGCCTTAACCAGTCCCACAAGTGGGCAAAGATAAATAATGGAATGAGAGCCCAACACAAAGTACAACTTAAAATTACAGCCTGGACACCTCACTGAAATTAGGAAAAGCCCGTTTCAAAACATAACTACTAATTATTTCTGACATAGCAATGCGCTCGGTCTCTACAAAGTCATACCCTTTTTCAATACGGCATTCAGAGCTGGGCTGGCTGTCACTTCACTCAGTTTTTGCCCTATAATACGTGGCATTAACAGAGGTCACTGGGCTCAGAGATATCACTTTGCATCTGGTTACTAAGATATGAATCATGGGAAAAAAATGTCAATCAGCTCGATGGGGCACAAATGAAAACTATCTCCATCTGTTGGTGATTGAGGTGACGATTAACTCCCTTCGCCTTTATTTCGAGATATAAAGGTCTTCCCTGTCAGAGGAACAGGGTGAAAAATATCACCTCAAAATTAGATAATTATTGAAGAGAAACGTGAGTGAGGCAGAGAAGGAAAGAGACAAAAGAAAAAGGGCAGACGTCTGGAGTTCTGGGGCCTTTATTTAGCACTCTGATATTCAGAGAGAATGAATGAAGCAGGAGCCGGTATTGATCGGTGGAAAATGGGCAGAGCGAATTAGCGATTTCACAGCCCTGCTGTTTGATGCCGTAACGATCCTGTTAAACAATGACTGCCCACACCCCTCCACTTCCTCCGGCCGGGAGGGGAGGGATCAATGCAGAGCTGCTGGCCCGACCCCTGCCTTAACCCCCCACCCCCCACCCCCTTCACCACCACACAATATGCCTGAGTGACCAAGGACAGCACCCCGCGAGCTAGCAGCCACCCGCGAGAGACGTCCACCATGCACTCTGTATTTTCCCTGATTGAAGCATTTTCCCCGTGAGTGTTTTTCATCTGCTGTTGCCTTTGTTGAAATAATGGCCCAATCAAAGGGGCGCTGGCAAGTGCTGAAACATGACTGCGGCCGGCGACCGTGCCCGCACTCTCAGCAAGGAGCTGGGGCCACGGCACAAAGCAACTCCCTCAGCAAACTGGAGTTCAAATTGTCCAGAATCATCCACGCCGCCATTCGAAATTGGTACTTACAATAATGATCTAGCTACTCTTGACGCCCGTTTGAAAAGCAGGCAATCAACTCATGCCGTCTGGCTTTCATCAGAGTTCTTCCACAAAGAAGGTCAGTCTGTGAATATAATAAATATACCACTGAAGAATAGCCTGGAAGAATACCACCCCAGCGGATATATATTTTGCACAGAGTCATGTTTTTTTTTTGAAAATAATGTTGTTGTAAAGCACCAGCTTATCGTAATGGAAGGCAACCCATTGTTGACAGTCTGCTTCTCCACACCTGTGGCGCTCATCCCCGGAGGGCGCTGTCGCCATAGTTACTGATGCTTCTCTTTGGTCTGGACTTATCTACTTCAGGCAGCGTGGGCTTTCTCTGCGGACCCAGAGTCTGACAGAAGAAAGTTATCTCGCGGTGGAAGGCTTTGATTTTATTAGCCGAGGAAACGTGTCTTACACTACCGAGACAAGTCTAAATGATACCCAAAGAAACTGTTTATTGTTCTTTGAGGAAAGATTTAATTTTCAGATGGTCACTTTACGCCGTTCCACTTAATTTCAGCTACTTACCTGATTAGCATTATTTCCAATAATTTACTGGCTTGCTACAGTAGAATGCACAAACGCCTAATAAGGTACAGAACTACATTTGTATTTCAGTGCAAAAGGGACTTTGGTTACTATAAATAAAGATTAAAACTGCACTCTTCTGAGCATCATAATGTGACAGGTTGTCATTTGAAGGTGACGTCACAAGAGCGAGAGCCTGAGAGTGTTCGGCTGATCCGCAGTGGCGCACGAAATAATGAATTACGGCAGGACGCTGAGATAATTCAGTGCTGATAAATTATACATCCCAAAATAGCTGCAGGGCCCCGAAGCGACAACCTATCCAAACGGCAGTAATAGCCCTCAGAGACCTGATGGCTAGAGATGAGTTAGTCCTGTCAATTCATAAACAAACAAATTAAAACAGGAGGGGGGGGTCGGGAGCCCTCAGGGTAAATAGCTGACACGGAAACAGGCCCCCTACTCCCCGCTACTCCACCTCCCCCCACCCTCACCCAATTCTGACACGTGTGTGTGTATGCGCTGACACCAGCTGGTGACAATGGCATCTTTCATTCCAGTGCAAAGCGAGGACCAGCCATGAAAGTTCAGCTGTGCAGGGGCTATCCCTCTGAATGCAGAGCCCACGTCCCCTGCCTGGCCGGTGAGGGACTGGTGCTGCTTCAGGACCGCCAAAGCCTCCTTTCCACCCCAGAGCTCCGCACAGTGGCTAAAACCGGGGGACGACCAAGTCAACACTTTAAACTGCCTGCTAACCCCACATGAAAAACCCAGAACTGACAAGCACTGCTTTTTACAACCATCAGACGGTCCGAGCATAGTGCCCTGAGAAACCACATTCACATCAGAGCTGGGTTTGGAATGTGCGTTTAGCAGGTGGGTTAACACGTTGACTTAGTGCAGGCTTTAGGTGGTCTCTTGGATATGCATTTTGAAATAAGTGGATGAACAGAGACATTGGGCAATGATAGATTTTGGTTGATCTGTTTAATTATACAGGCTACAAAAGGTAGTCAGCTGATTTGCAGATTACCCAGCAGTCACTGTGGTTTAGCAGCCCTGATAAAGCTTCAGCACCAGTCTCTTGATTTGGTTGAGAAAAATCTGTCCATTAGCTTGGGGGCCGATGACCTGATGTTTGTCCCCAAATGAAAAAACGAAAGAAAGAGAAATGCCAACAGATGACACGTGCTCCTGTGGGCCAGCTTGTTGGTTTAAACTGTAAATCCACGTGAATGAACGTCTCCCGCCTTTGTGCTCGATGACCACCGAACCCTGGATCTGCCCTCCCAAATGGAGTGATAAGGGACCCACAGTAAACTTGGCTTCTTTTCTTTTTAACAGAGAAATCTGCCTCTCTCTCACGCAGGTCGGAAAATCGAGTAGTTTGTCGTCCTTTAAAGCCGCCGCTCTCCTGTCCACGTGAATCACTGTGAAGTGCAGAACATGTTCAGACCCCGCAGCCCAGCATGAGCTTTCTCTAACCCCCGCCCCGCCAGCTGTCCGTCTGTCTGTCCGTCCCTCGGTCCCGACAAGCAGAGAGAGCCCTTGTGCAAAGCTCAGAGGTCAGGCGCTATACTCACGTCAGCAAACTTGTGGTTTCTGAAATGGGACTTATTGCACTTCAGCAGCTGCACGGCCAAGTTGCAGTCTTGCCGGTAGCGCTCCTGAAACGAGAGGGGGAGCCACAGTCAGTTTCAGGGGGTAGAGAGGTACTCAGTCAAGCCCTCCCTCCTCCAAACCCCTGGCTGTTCCAATTCTCAGGACATCATTAAAGACCGCCAGCAGTCACCGAAGCCAGCGTTCATAAGACTAGGGGTCACCATGAGAAGAGCACTGCCACATTCAAATTAAATTATATGATTAAGCATGTGCAGCTGTCTGCAGGGATGAGGCTGCTGCTGAAACATAGCTAAGACATAGCCTTGCGGAATAATTAGCTCCCTGCGGCACCGTGACACATTTGCCAGGAGAAGTGAGAGGGGAAATTTTTAACTTAAGCCAGAGACTGTATGTGCTGTAATACATCTGCAATAATACATAAAAACCCTACTTCCACAGTAGGGTCCATGCATCCATATTCATATATAAATACTTACATATAAACGAACATTTGTTATGATACGCCATTCACAGTTGTAATGTGAATGTTAATGTTAGCACGGGATAGGCATTTGGTGAAATTGTGTGAAACGGACCACTGAAGTGCACCTACATTCAGTTCCTCCAGTTTGTCGATGGTGTTCTTTGCGTCCAGCAGCTTGTTAGTGAGCTCCACTATCTCCTGGTCCATCGTTTTCTTGTCTCTTTCAACCTTCCGGAGCTGCGAGGAGGTTAAAAACAAAATAAACGTGGGAGGGAAGCGGTGCACTTCTGACAGCACGATCTCAGCTGAGCAGCAGCTCGGCTCCTTACATTTAAGTAAGTGCACCGCGGGGCAGTGGCACGAGTGATTTCCTCATTGATTAGGGATTTAAAAAAAAAAAAAAAAAAAAACACCACCTCCTCCCCCCGTTTTGCTGACCCGGCTTAGGTAAAAGGAGGCTGCCATCTGATCGGCTCAGGAGCATGGTTAGGAGAAACAAACAGCCGGTTTCGGAAACTGTCCTATGTAAATGGATCGATTCTGCATTATGAACTGACAAAGCAAAAGCAGGGTGCCAAAGACCACGGACCACTTGCTGAATCCCAAGTAATGAAGTCCCTCTCTGCTCTGAGGCAATTGCTACGGGGGTGAGGGGGGGACATCAACTGGGCATTCAAGATGGCCAGAACCGCAGCCGGCAACTAACATCTAAGTGCTTGCATTTACTGATAAGGTAGTCTGTAATTTACACTTAAAGCACAACTATACAACTACAGGACAAGCAGGGCAGCAGTCAGAGTGGGTTTAACAGCAATACTTCCTTACATTTTTTTTGGAAGAGAAGTGATACAAGGTCAGTGTGTACCAACCACTAAAACACTTCCTCCTGATTTCTTTTTATACAAACATAAGTAATGTGGTTGGACAACAATTACAAATAAGCCCAGACTGACAAAAGTGGTAAGCGCTCAGACACAGCAAAAGGCAGAGAAAAGCTGGTAGGGTATGTTTCAAGCACACTGGATGAAAAGGTCTAAGCTACCCCCTTCAGTGTCATTTGACCGAACTACTATAACAAGGGGATGGGGTGAGTCTCGGGGACCTCGAGACTTGTATAAATAGCCTTCAGTACTAGTCAGGTTGTGTGCCCCCCTTGCACAATTTATCTTTAAATTAAAAACGACTTCCAGTTCCTCTGCTTCGCCACATTGTAGTGCAAATAATCCCAAAATCCCAGAGCTGGAAGAATTCCATACCAATTAAGTGTGCAGAGTGAATCCAGATGCCGTCTAACTGCTACTGAATGAACACGGACGGTGATCACGCATTAATATTCACCATGCGTCCCCTCTCTGCTCATTAAAGACTTCTGAAGGACTGAGAGGGGTGGACTGTAAGGCAAAGTTTTGTATCTGGCGAAGTGCCGCCAGCCGCGATCCAAGATGGCGGTTACATGCATCCAATGTTGACAGTGTCACTATCACACACACAAGATACTGTGCTATGCTTGGGGAGATAACGTCACGTGTTTCACGTCCGAGGAAAATCATATACCTTTATCTACCCCAGTGTTTCTCAACCCTCTCCTGGAGTACCCCCTGCCCTGCATGCTTTAGATCTCTCCCTGCTTCACATGATCAGTTTGTTATTAAGCAGCTTCAGGAGTTCATAACAGGTTGATCATTTGAATCAGCTGTGTTGGAGCAGGGAGAGATCTAAAACATGCAGGGCAGGGGGTACTCCAGGAGAGGGCTGAGAAACACTGATCTACCCTATATGGGAAAATCTACACTTGGTTACAAGCACCTCCACCTTTTTTTTTTTTTTTTTTTTGCAGAATCGAGAGCAAAAAAAAAAGCATTGAGGCTTTCTGACGGGGAGAAAAACACTAGATGCATTCACTCAGATAAACATGCAGAGCACCACTTGCTGCTGGAAAGGCACTCGGTTGTTCTGCTGGTGCTGGTGGTTGGGGGGGGGGGTGTTGGGGGGTGGTTACACAAATGAGAATCGCTCTTAACCTGTGGCTCCCATGTTACAGAGAGACAGAGAGACAGAGAGACTGGGGGGGTGGGGGGGGCACGCGGCTCCTGCTCTCTGCTCACCACGCCGATAATTAACCAATTATCTTTACGGATGCTGTTCAATTGGAGGGGATGAGTGCGAGGCCAGCTCTTTATTGTGATGCAGTCCTTGTTTATCTGGGTTAAACCAAAAGCCATTAAACATCCAGCTGATCTCCACGGCTTTGCGCTTCCGTGTCTCAGGCATCAGGATAATTGGGACGGGCATATAATTAAAGCAGCTGGGCCAGCGAGGGAGACGGGAATGGGGGGAGGGGGGGGGGGGGGGTTTAAAGTTGGCTAGCTCTAATCATTGCACACCTACAGGGTGACCGCCATCTCAAAGTACATGCAGACCGCCAGGGCACCTCTACCTGTCAGTCTAGCTCAGTACATAAATGGGAGACAATGAGGGCAGACGAATGGCGGGTTTTTTCAGGTATGGTAATGACATGACAGAAACGATGCAAACAGCAGCTATGAGGGGTTACACATATTAGGAGGTGGTGAAGACAAGGAAGAAATGGAGAGAGAGAAAAAAGAATGAAACGCAACTGCGTAGACCCAAGTTTGACTGACAGCGGCCTGATGAGACACCCACAGCACGGAGCAGCATGGTGAGAGAGAAAAAGATGGAGAGAGAGAGAGAGAGAGAGAGAGAGACCCATGGTGAGAAACACGCAACACACAACATGATTCCAAAGAAGCTTCCAATCTCGTGGGCTGAATGTTTAAAATTAATGGTGAGAGTCTTCCTCAGCATTCCTGGCAGTGTGAACAGAGGTGGAGGATCCCCAGATCTCTGCTCTTTACTCCTCCTTGGGTTACAGCTGCTTGACTGACATTCATTTTTACATGGAAGATCATATCAACCTTCAGTCAGTGCCAATTTCAACAAAGCTCTGACCTTAAAGGGGATCTATAGTACTGCTACATTAACGGTAAAATAACATTAACCATAGGGTTTGAATTTAGCCTGGGATTCCGATTTATACTTTGTGCTTATTGCAAAAACACAACCATTTAATCTCTAGGAAAATGCTTACATGGGTAAACTAAATACACAGAGAACATGGCAGTGATACAGCTTTATTCCTTGGAACTTCCAAACAACCACTTTCCCTGATTTCTCAAGGAACAGCCCTTAGTGCTTTTGGAGTTGGAACTGTGCATCGATGTGTATGGGTGTTCAGACTGTCTGGGGACCCCTACATTTGGGGAACAGTGGTACATTCCAAGGGCAGAGCAGGTCAGTGGAGCTGTGGGCATGGATTACACTCTCTCCAGGTTAAACGGTGCCGCAACTGTGAGCTGCCACCTGTCCTACCTAGGCGACACAAAGCTGTTAACAGCAGAGGCTCCCCCCTGCTGTCTGGCGTTGGCTAAAGCTCTCCTCAAAATGATTTGAAAAGAGATTATTCACCGTAAGAGGGTGAGCTCTTCTTTAAATGCATATTTGCGGATACTGTCATTCTGAACGGGGGGGGGAGTCCCCGCTGAGATGGGGTGCGATGGGTTACTCTCCCTGCCTGTGGATGTGGAAAGAGTGATAAACTGCAGTTTCCGAATATAGCCCGTGGATGAGAGAACCAGCAACACAATCATGGTTGATGAGTGATGGCTGACTGAATGAAGACAACACAGACTGGTGACAGAGATGAGCGGAGCACAGGGTTCACTCAGCACTTTCCAATTTCAAGCGCAAATAAACCTGATCGATCAGACCTGAAAGCTCATAAGGGAAGGCAAATGTTTTTCAAGAGAAAGACAAAATGTTAATAAAAAGACATAAAATGACATACACGTACCATACACAAGGGAGCACATTTGTCACAGAGTGGGCAATGAAAAAACGTGTGGCAATTTTGAAAGTCACCAGAGAAATGAGCAGAGTGCAGCACTGACTATTAACACAGAGCTGAGGGAAAGAGTAAAAATACACTTGTAAAGTCACAGAAAAGGGGACATAATAGGTTTCATCTATAGCAAAACAAAAGGATACAACAAACTACCCCTGACGTGCATCCAGCAGTACATGGAACATTCTATCTTGTCAAAGAGGCAAAGTTGGTTTGGCAAACGTAATCTGACAGACATCCATCCCCACGGTACGGTTGCTAAAATTGTTACTCATACTTGCATTGAGATCCACTAGAAACTGTCAAAGCTCTGCCCTCACAGCACATTCACACCTTGCCAAACACACAGAAAGCCCTCCATTGACTCTGGCCTTAATTAGCTAACAGGTGCAGGAAAACGGCTGAAAGACTGGGAGCTTGAGAGGAGATGTGAAACACATGAAGTGCGCATTAGTGAAGCTGAATCATCACACCAAAATAAAAGTAGCTTTTAATAACACTCTTACCAATATGTGGAAATACAGGGCCACGTCATCAAATCAGCAAAAGACTGTGTCTCTGCCAGGTAGGGGACAGGCTATTGCATGCAGGAAAAGGTGAAACTGCTCCAGGCAAAATGCTTGGGAGTGCTATCTATATATATATAACAGGGGTACAAAGTCCTTTCTCCGAAGGGCTGTGGTGTGGACCAATTCTGCCCTGACCCTGGGTGAGTTCAAACTTTTTTCAAGAAATGGTAGGAGTTATGATTAGGATGGCATAAACTGATTCAGGACTGGCTGGTGTGTCCAGAAAGTGTCTTGAGTGAGGCTTGTATTCCAGGAGGTTTCTCTATTCGAAAAGCTGTTTCAACCAATGACTGTGTTAGTAGTTAACCCGTTTTCACTACAATTTCCCCAAGGGACCGAGACTGTCAGTTGTCCACTTTCTGCGAGGGCCCCAGGATCCAAGGGCAGAGAACAAACGGCCTCTAATCAACCCTCGCCACTCGGAGCGCAAACAATCGCACATCATCATCTCGCCGTCTTAACAGGTCGCATTTTATCAATTTAACGCAAGGTTAACTCCGGCCTGGGAATTTATGGGCCCGTCAGTCTGGGCCTGTGACACGCGGAGTCAGGGGGGAGAGAGCGAGCTGGTGACACTCCTCATTATTGCGGAGGGCCAGACGTGCGGCTTCGCCGCAGTGCGATAGATAATGAGAGGGGAGGTAATGAAGTGGAGAGAGCGGCGGGGGGGGGCTTGGTGACGGAGGATTGCAGGGGGATTATCGGGGAGATCGTGCGCCACACTTCCTCCACGTGACCTCCAAACAAATGGAAGATCTTGTCTGAGGTTTCGAGCGCTGAAAAGCGACTCTTTATAATTGGGCGTTGGAACGAGAGCCAGTGCCAGCCCAGGACACATGCATCACAGAACCTTTTTTTGGGACGGGACGGGACGGGACAAGTCAGCTGGTTAATCAGCCATCCCATATATCTCCAGGTGGCCACACTTTGAAACCCTTTGTGAACCTGTATTCAGCTAGTGATTCGGTGAAATCTACCACACCCAAGTCAATTTAAGCTTTGAAGGTTAAAGACAGATTTTATGCAAGAAAATTTTAGCATGTACATTAACAAAACTCTCCATTAAAAAGACATTTCTCAAAGAGACCAGAAATACTTTGCCTGGGGAAAAAAAAAAAAACAGGATCTGGCGGTTGTAATGACTCCTGATGACGTTATCCTCAATGTCATTCCTTCATAAAAATTAAGATGTGAGCCTGGGGAATTGTTAAAGGTTATGCTAACACCTCCGGCCAATATTTACATAACATTATAGCATGACCCAGACCACATGTTTAAATGAGCAAGAGGGCCCAGTGTTAAGGAGAGCAGGGTGCTTTGAGTTAACAGAAGAATATACCAGGGCGTGCAGCTTCTCCTCCAGGTCCTGGTTGGCTCTCTGGGAAGCAGTGTAGCTGTTCTGCAATCTGCGGAGACAAGACCAGAGACCACAGTCACCTTATGCTTCCAGACAGACTGACAAAAGAAGCCTGTCTCAAGCAGACATCAGAGAGAACCATTTTATCTTGGTCATCTAAATCTTGTTGGATGTCTGATGTGCACACGCTGGCTTTGATGTCATCAAAAGTCAGCCAAACATTCAAAGCGTTGTGGCAGTAGTACGCATAATGTACCCATCCTGGAAGGGAAAGTACAGGAGACAGGCATTTACAGTGACTACATCTCATACAGTGACTCATTCTGGACAGCCGCATGATATGAATTCTCTCTTGGAACAACACGAAGCCATCAAAACATGTTAGTGTTCTTTTTTCGTCTTTCCCAACAGGTAACAACTCAAGACACCACTGGGAAAGACTGAGGGGGCAAATTAAAAAAAAAAAAAAAAACACCCAAAACCAACCCTTTATATATTAAACCCATTTCAGGCGAATAGCCATTAATTCCCTCCCACGCTGTCTGCAGCTTTCTAATTGGCAGAATAAATCTTCCGTAATTGAATAAAGGGGCGCAAAGCTGCTGTGAGACGACGTGAAATTCGGGTGAGGGGGACCGCAATATTCCACCGCGCTTAACACCGCGGAATCGCGCGTATCCCTTTACACGTGAAGGACGGAGATGGCACCCAGAAGGGATATAATTTTGCAGGAATGGCAAGGGCTCCAGACACAATAACCGCTGCTGACTGTGATTATGCATTTTCATTATTGTCTCCCCGGTCTCTCCGCCGCGGAGATGTTCTTTTATCCTCCGCAGCGACAAGCGGAGTAAAACTGATCTCGCTATGAGAGAGTGGCTTACATTAGCTGTGACAAGCGCCTGTTCATTTCTCCCCTTCCACATTAACACGGCATTATCTCCCCACTGCTGACGGAGGGGCGCCGGGCTGGGGAGCGAGCTGCCAAATCCGGCCCCACAGACAAACTATGCGTGATGTGTTAAAATGCAAGACACCTGATTCTGCTGGAAATGAGTTTGACGATTTCCCCGGTGGTCGTGCGGGGGTGAAGTGCTTCAGGTCGATCAGAGGACTCCACTGGAAGAGGGGACGCAGCCTTTTATGCCACCCCCCCGGGAGAAATCAAAGGCAATAGCCTTGCTGAGCGCTGTTAATAACCCATCTAGGTATTTTTCAAATTAGAGAGCAGCTGTCGATGGCCACGGAAATCGTGGAAATAGCAGACCCACTCATTCACTCAATGCAGATTTCCGTGCTTATTATTTACCATCTCTTCGCTAAGATGGCCCCCAGCTCTGGCATTCTCTCATTTCCCCTTCAATCATTTCGGCACAGAGACACCTGTCCCAGCTTTGGAGCTTTACAGCTAAGCATTGGGGGGCCTTCTGTTCGTTGCCTCAGCTCTCCACACAACAGCATGTGTCGGGCCACACTTGTATCAACGTACAGTGTTGACTGTGGCCGCTGGGTAACTGGCCGACTGATTGATTGAACAATATTACATGCATGCACTTAGGTAACCTTGCCCTAAATTCAGAGCTGACTGCACCAAAACAGCCCTGCAAACTTGCGCTTGGCAGTAAAGTATTCTGAGGCAAACATTTAGCTTACCAGTTGTAATATGCCTGAAGTTCTTCTGGTGCACAGTGAATGGGGATTAGTGCAGCAGACGCATAAAAGATTGGGATGTAGCTTTTCCTTTAGGAGACTCCATGTTTTTACAGCTTACATATTTTCCTGAGCACGGAGCCAAAGCGCTCGTGGAACAGTATCTCAGCATGAGTCATACTGGACTTTTGAACCCATAACCTTTGACCCAGTGCCTTTATTAAGTACCACTACACTCTGATGCCAACAGCTTTACTGCCATTTATAGCGTGAGTATATCTGGTAGCTCAGTGATGGCCAGGTCACTGAAGAGGCAGCTGACAAGAGGAGTGGCAGATGGGACATTTCCTGCATTTGGCTTAAACAGTAAAAAAAAAGCAAAGGATCTAAACCTATAGGATTTAGCCTTCTCTACAAATGAGTTGCAGTGGTCTTACAGGCCATTTTGGTAAGGGCCAGCCACCACACAGAGCTTTCATGACCCCTGCATGAGAGCCTGTGTTTTTAACCAGTATAGATTTTTTTTTTTCTTCCTGAAGATATCAATATGCAATTTGTGTTTACAAAGAGAAGTTGGCTGCTTGAAGCATTATTTTATAAGCCACGGCCCCGTTAATGGAGGTCCAGATTTTGATTCATCTCTCGCATACCATCCCTGGTAATCAATAGTGTTTCGCAGCCTGGCAGATTCTTCTCCCCTCCCGTTTTGCAGAAAATAACAATAAAAAAACCTATGTCGAGTCCTGCTGAGTTTGAAATCGTAAACCTCCAGCTTAATAACTGCGGAAAGATTCATCTACCACTGTAACGTAATAAGAAATGTGCACAATAATTACCACCGCTCGACGATTCCACGAAACAGTGGCACTGAATACTCTCATAGCCTCAGACAAATTAAATCAACTCTTTTGAGACTGAGCGTGATGCAGACTGGCTGTTATTGGCTTGAGCAAAATTACGATTGTAATTGTGAGATCCGCTTTTCCTTTTCCGAAGCCGTTGCCACGCAAAGAGTGGTTGATCCCTAACATCTGTGTGATTAGACGGAGCAATAATCAGACGTGACACATCTGCACAGAGCTCGTAATTATTAACCAGCCATGATCCAACCACACCCTTTCAGGAGTTTGTGACGGTTGTTACAACGTGTTGATTGGCGAAACGCAAGGAACCAATGAATAACATGTAAATGCATTCTCAAATTCATTACAGAAGCAATCTAAGCTCATTTAAATCTGATTGCCTGTTCAGTGTAATATGGATAAAGCTGCCACTTGATTGGAGATAAACAAGCGTGATTACATTTGAATTCTAGCCTTAACATACAAGGAGACGCTAATGCAATTCTGTGCCCAACCAGGGGACTTCTGCCTACCTGGCAACCCTGAGACCAGGGGAAAGTTTGATTGGCAAAATGTTGCGCAATATTTCACAATAGCGCTGATGGAAGTTGAGCACAGAATGAAAGGAGTGTATTTACCTCACATTGGAGTTCAGCTCCCATTAGACCCTCTGGCTGAACCTTAATTTGATTTGTTTCACTTCACTCCCAACTGCTACTTAGATACTTTTTAACAGTAATCGTGGATTCTAAGTTACAGTATCTTCAGAGCCCAGAGAATTGTTCATTAACACTCTGGTTTCGTGATTTCATTAGTTGTAAGACTGCGCTTTTGATTAGTCTTTGCTCATTAAAAACAGGACTATACCTACCTGCTTGTCACTTTGTTGCCTCTTATTCTACCTGCAATTACGTGAGCAAAATTAAGGCTGAGCAACCCTGAACAATTTTAATTGGTTTTAACCGCTTTTGTGGTCCCAACTGTCAAAGCCACTTCAGCTGCTGGTAAGTTTCAAATCGAATCTGGCCTGCTAAATACAACTCCTTTTTTGCTTTGTTTCTTGTTTGTCTGGGAAAAAAGGCTTAAAATACACAAACAGAGGAATCTCAGGCCTGCAGAGAGGCCTGCTGTCAGGATGACATGATTCATACTGGGAAATGTTATCGATTTCCTGATCTGCAGCCGGAGAGATCTTCTGAAGACGTGCTGAGCGAGGCTGCCCTGGGAAAGAAAGAGAAACGGGGCATTGCCCAAGGTGCACAAACAACCGCAAATGGGGAGGCTTTAAAGTCTGCACAGCGGACTGTTACCTCCAGTTAGGCTGATCAGAGGGACCAGCAAAAAATAAAATAAAATAAGAAGGTAAAATGCAGCTCTGCCACCTTCACGCGACGGGCGTGGGGAAATGCAGAGTACGGGGGGCTTTTGACTGCCCCACTGCATCCCGCTGTGGCTGAGCCGGAAGCGGCCTGTGGAAATCCCTTCACACTAATGCTGAGAGAGGAGTCCCACAGGATTCTGCGAGGAGCATTTGGAGAGAGAACGGATGCCTTGGAGAAGGGCTGGGCAGCTCAGGCAGCACTGAATCTCAAAGCGTTTTGGAGCATGGGGACAGCGAGTCAAAGCGTTCCTGATATGTTAAATACAGCCCTGATATGCTAAACACAGCCTTGATACATTAAACACAGCCTTGATACTTTAAACATGGCCCTGATGCCTTAAATGCAGCCTTGATAGGTTAAATATGGCTCTGATCTATTAAGTAAGACCATGTGTTATTCACCTTCCCTGTGTAAACCCCAGGCTTTTTTAGTTGCATCCTGATTGTAGGAGCTTAGTGACTGTGTGGTTCAGACGAGGCTCTGTTCTCGTTAACTAACCGGAGCTGACAGGGCGAGCGTGGTGGGAATAGAGAGTTTCAGCGAAATCTCCCTGCTGGAAACTGTTACACAATACAGATGAACTGGAAAGATTATTGATTTGTTTTTATGAATGTCTTAGGGAGGGCTGCTCAGCTGGGCCCGCCTTTCTTCCTTACACTCAGACTGTTTAATCATACATTTTACGGAAATCCGATTTCCTTTGCAGTAACTCTTCAGTTTCCAGGATCCTTGTTTCTCCACTTGGATAGACACCTCCCAGGGCAGGTGCCCCTCCCCTCCAGGTGAAACCCCTCGCCCTCACAAACAATCCCAGAAGCCCCCAGGACGACAGAACTAAAGAAACAGCTGGGTGCATAATCAGAACGAAAGCTCTCATTAATTAAACGCTTTGATCCAATTCATTAAAAATGGATTGTAGGGGAAGGCATTTATCACTTCACAGGTCGAGGAGGAAAAAAAAAAAAATTAATTTCACAGGCACATAAAGTGAAGTTTTAACTGGTTATGTGAGATGCACTGAAGGAGGTCAGTGTGACCAAAGTACAACTGCACTGTTTGTTTGCTCTCTGATATCTAAAAATAAAATGTTTCTGAACACATTCAGATTCTAACTATTGTGGGAGTGCATGTCCTTCCCCTTGGACCTGTTCCTCGATCTATTTTGGACAAAAGCTCCCCAAATAGGTATTAAAGGAACCACTAAGGACTGAGTGCTTTCCATTCCGTGTACACAGCTAGACTCTCGGTAAGAAATGGAAAAAGGGTACAAAAAATAATGGTGAACAAAGTGGAAGGGGAACAGCTCTGCAGAGTGCACTTATTTTACCTCTGAGAAAAAAGGTGAAGTGACGTGAGAGTCAACTTCATATGTCTAACTTTAAGCGTGTGCGACAGTGGGAACATAGCCGGCGCTCGCTCGGCATGCTCTCCACCCTTTAAAAAGTGGAGCGGGGCCTGGCTGTGCACGGGAGGACCCTCACCTGCGGAACTTGTCCCTCATCTTCTCCAGGTCGTCCTTGGTGCGGCCTATTTCCGCCTGCATGAAGTGGCGGCTGGACTGGAATTCCGTCTCCATGGCCTCCATCTTGTGGGTGGTGTGAGTGAGGCGCCGGCGGAGGTCTTCGTTCTGCTGCTGCAGGATCCTGTGCGCACAGGAGGGAGGGGTCAGAGGTCGCAGGTCAGAGTTCAGAGTGCAGGCTCGGGAGTGGACACGCACCACTGCATACTCTCCACCTTAACAACCTTCAAGTTTTACGGAATGTTTTCTTTTCCCTGCTTTGCACTCAGACGGCTCCTGACCTGGAAAGTACCATTTGTTTTAGTGTCTTTTCAAATTATGACTTGGGCACATCCCCAGTCCAGATTTGGAGTGGTCAGTAATGTCCTCAAATTAAAAATAATACAATGAAAAAATGCAATGTTTTTTTCTTCATAATCAACATATTGAACAAGACTGCCAGAGTGCCTCCCTGAAGGAAAGAAGCCCCCCAAAACAAATACGCAAAGACAGTTTATGGGCAAGCCCGGCCAAGAACCGATGGCTCCCCTCATGAATTCATTTGCTGCCTTGCTTTGAGCGAGCAGCGGAAGTTTGGGTGTGTGTGTCTGTGGCCAGCTGTCACTTGGGCGATTGCCTGCTCCATGTCATTGCCGCTCTGCCGGTGGAGTTTAATGGGAGCAGCTGTCAAGGTGCTGGGGGGACAGGAGCAGCTGTGGTGGGGTGGGAGACAGATGCTGCCTGCCACAACTACCGCCAAACGCCGCGCTGCGCTACGACACCGCGCTACACAGCCACCGCCGAGTGCAACGCCGCGGGACGACATAACGCTACACAACCACCGCACTGCACAATGACACAGCTCTGTGCAACGACCGCACCGAGCTACATACCAACCGCCAACCACCACACCATGCAACACTACGCAGCTGAAACGCGTAACTAAAGCACACCACATTATGACACAGCACTATACAAGTGCAGCCTAGCACAGCAAGACAACATAGTTCTATACAACTACTACCTCACGCAGTGATGGCACACAGCCACAAAACTACCACACTAAGACAACACAGCACTATACTGCTGCAAGACATAGAGCTACACAACTACTACATATTATGCACAATATTTTGCATACACTAGTATTAACTAGTATTAACAGCAGCTCATTGTTCATTGTCAGCTTTTGATTGACTTACTAGCTACTGTGTGAATGTGACTTTTTTTTAATAAAAATGGATTTTTCAGCAGGGACACACTCATCTATAAACATATCATGGTGTAACTTTTACCGAGCTAAAAATGACAGTCGTTACTGCAAAACAGTATAGAATAACAGCATGACAATTCGAATACCATGGCATATCAGACACCAGCCTACCGAGACATGGCTCGCACTTCCTCTAAACAGCCTTCCTACACCGCCACAGTGTCACTGCCTTCACCTCGTCCTGCTAATTTTACACCCATCTTACATCAATCTTACATTGGCAAATTCTAAATTATTCAGCTGTACAGCTGGGCTCCTGACTGAGGGATGCAGGTACCGCTGCGCTGCTTATGGCGAAGCAGCGGGATCCGGACGCTTCAAAGATCACTCCCGTCACCGCAACACCGAACCCCGCCGTCTCGCTGGCTTTGCACCCCCCCCCCCCCCCCCCCCACACGTTAGAGATATGAGGGTTGTCAGTTTAGTTTTTCGGGAACGGGTCCTCCTTGTGCAGGGAGACGACGCTGCGCTCGGCGTTCTGTCCTGCCTCAGTGAAAACAGTGCTGTCAGGCGCTCAGTCAGGGGAGCCCTGACGGGAAGGAAACGAACGGGCCCCGTCACTCAATCACCCGCAATGGAGATCAATGGGAGTGCGGCTCGCCGATGCTAAATCTTTAATCGATACGAGATCCTGACAGCCCCCCCCCCGCCCCCCTCCCAAACTGTACCCATCCACCCCCCCCCGCCCAGTTTCCCCTTCCTTTGGACCTCTGTGTCTCAAGGCGAGCAGGCAAGGGCTATGAAAGATTCATGCTGTGGCTTGAAGGGAGAAACTCCATTTCCCTGGTGTTAAAAATGCAACACTCTATTTATTCTATAAATACACGCTCTGAATTTTTCATTCCACTGTTTAAGTCTTTTTTTTTTTTTTGTTTTAGGCACCACGAGAGTGCAGACCTTAAGCACAGCCTTTTGGTTCAGCAGAAAACACTCCAGTTTTAGGGCCGAGAGGGGGGTGGTGGGGGCAGGGGGCCGGAAATGTACAGGTGAAGTGTGAGGACAGATCATTTCCCCGGGCGATTAAAAGGTAGAAATGTGTTCATTGGGGTGCTCCCAACTATACATAGTGTGGTGTAACGCATTCGGAAGAAAATTAGCAACGTGAGGCCCAGGACTAATTTAATATGATTCCATCTGACAGATGTCAAGCGTATGACGGAATGGCTACATCGATCTAGAAGAAAAGTACATACTTTACCTTCTGTTCAACTAACTTGAACAGAAGGCATTTTTTACTGTGGTCCTTTTTACTTAGCTATGGATGGCGTGACCCTTCTGCAGGGAAAATAAAAGAAGGCTTCCAGTTTGGGTTAGCCACGCCCGAGCACACAGCCTCTTCAGGCCTGTTAAAAAGGCCTTAAACACCTGTGCAAATTGAAAGCTCCGAGTGAGTCGGGGAGGCGCTGCACGGCAGAAAAATAACAGCGATAAGGGAAAATAGATATACCAGGGCTCTCAAAAGTAATTCGAAGGCTGGAATTGGAAAATACATTTTCAATTTGCTTGTGACCGCATTTTCAGCGGTTCAAGTTTAACATTCATTAGACTTTGTCCTCCTGGTTTTGAAATGGGTGGGGTGGGGCTGGGGTGGGGGTGGTTAAGAAGTCCCAGAGAAAAATTCTGTTTAGCAACTGGTGTTACCAGCTCCGCAAAAGCCTGTTCTAGAGCAAAGTAAAAATTCCGAACTTCGTACTAATGAGAACCTATGGTCATTCTCTTCAAAATAAGCAATTTCATTTGCATGCATATGTTTGTGTGCCCTTAAGTATAAACAAATATATATGTATTGTCTTGAAATACAAAATAAATTTGTTTTCCAAAAATACTAATTAAATACACATTTCAGTATTAACCCCAGGGAGAGCATCTGACTGCACATGCCAAGTGAGCGTGTATTATAAATGCCTGGCACATCCCAAAAAACTATCTCCCTGGGTTTTATCCTTGCACAGAAGTACAGCAGGAATATTCAGCAGCACCACAGCACTCTCCTCGGCTGAACCTGACCTCGGGACACGTTGGGGCGCTCCCGAGTAGGGGGTGCTCTCACTCTCCCCCCCGCCACGGCGGGCCGCACAGCCCCCGGTGACCCCCTGTGCGCAGTCTGACGGCCGTCTCCGCTCTTCCATCTGCCGCGACACCTCGGCGCCCCCCCCAGTGAGAGGCTGTCTGTCACTGCCACGTCGGGGGGGCTCCTGTCGCTCGGGAGACTTGTGGAGATAGCCTTGGCCGGCTCTGGCACAGGCCAGCCGTCCGCGTGACGGACGAGCCTCGGCGGCGAGCTGCCAGGATGCATTCACGCTCCCCGAGCAGTGAACCTCAAAGAACCAGGGTGGGGTGGGGCGGGGGTGTGGCGGCAGGAAAATAAACTGTGTTCACTGCGCCTTGGGTATTCTTCGTATGCATGAGTCGGGGGTGGGGTGGTTCTAGGGATGGTTCATTGCTCGATGAGGCGAAGTCTGAGACCCGGCGGTTCTGCATGAGAGAAGCGAAGCTGATTTGGGCGACTGGGCCCTCAAACGCTAGGAGGGAGATGGGATCGATCGGCCACCGGGGTGGGGAGATAGAGAGATCATCAGATGTCAATGGAGGATGAGCCTCTCAACACTAAAACCACTCAGAAGTCACCCAGGGCTGAGCACACAACGCTGTTCCTCGTGTATCTGAGGAATTCCTGGGCATTCAGTGGCTTTCTACAGTAAACACACCGACTGTGTGTGGGTGTATGATGGTCGGGAGATAACCAAGGATAATTCTAAGGAAAAAAAAAATGAAATTATGAAAAATTAATAATGTCATGTAATGTAATATTGGCATCACTTTTGCTTCTTCAAACCAGCAAATCATCAAACGCGAATCATTCATGAAATACTGCACTTCGAGAAAACAGCAACATAATTGAACTCCCTGCTAGTACAGTTAACAGTTTAAACAGGGTATCCTGAACAGTATTGGGCATGAACAGTACATTTAAACGATTAAACACCCTAAAGAATCACCCTAAAGCAGTCCGTATCAAATCAATTTTATTTAATTAAGAGCTTAACTGATTAATAAAAGAAACAGTCCCCCCGAATGTTACACAAAAACCCTTAAAGGAAAGAAAAACTACCAAGGGATACAGAGGAACATCATACTCCCCTCTGCATCCCAAAGGACTCTATTATCCTAAGCATTTTGTCTACATTTTTAAGAGGAAAACAGCAAATTGCTCCCATTACTGATTTGAGCACTTTTAGAGCTTAAATTTGGGACGTGGGCGTACAAACTATACCTCACAACAGACCTGTCACAGAACAGCCTCAATTCCTCTGTGCTCTACGGTCTAACAGTGTGTACCAATAGCCAGTCAGGTCCCGTCTGAAGCCAGGGAACTGTGGGTAGAGGGCCTAACTCCGGAACCGCAGCAGGCACAGAGCTGCCAGCCCGTGAATCATTCACGCCTGTAAGCCCACGCAGCACGTTAGGCCAATCGATGTGCTCGCCTGGCCGCTAACACAGCTCTGTAGCTGCTAGCTCTGTACCGCCATGGGGGAAAAAAAGAGGATGGAGGGCGAAACGACGCGGCGCTCTCTGGGGTGACTTTTAGCGCGAACCCCAAACCTACGAGTTACCCCTCAGAGAAGCCATCGCACCTGCCCATCACGGGTTTGCCGTTGCTTGGGTCACCGCAGGGAGAGGACAGTCGGGGTGTTAACTCGGGTTTAGGGAGCATTAATGCGCGACGTGTCCCAGCATGGAATATTTTTTTATTGGATGCTAAAACAGACTGAGGCAGAGTAGAGTTTATTCGGAGGGAGACTGACGGCGAGGGAGAGGGGCCGTGTGGAGGGAGTGATCCTGTGAGGAGAATCCTGGTCCAATGCATAACAACGAGCCCTGGGAGTCACCGCTTTATCTTTCTGATAACGAGAGCTTCCCCTCTCTCTGGGCTCCGCCGCTAACTCCTCCAAAACGTAGGTTTTATCTGCACCAGGAAACATCGCTCCAATCTCACGAGTTTGCAGCCTTGAATGTTACCCGCTCACCAAGTTTGGGAAAAATTAAAACATTCTGAAACATTTTGCGAAACATTCTGAAACATCGGTAAAAGAGCGGTATGGTGAAATTCCATCAGGGAACACAAGTATCTAATGGAGCCAACAAGCAAAGAAACAAGATCTCAATTAAGGAAGTGAAACTGGACGGCACTGGTGCACCGGTTTGCTTGTGGGGCTGATCACTTTTAGCTCTGCCACAACAGCGGGGTGAGAGAACTCACACCCAGCGGGGTTCCAGTGTGCACAGAGGGGAGAGTGGGAGTCCTGGGCAGCTGCTGCCGACACGTCACTCCACTTAACCCTCCCCCCCTCCCCAAACTCCCCCGTTTCGGTCACATCGTACAACCAGCAGGGGTGCCTCTCTCCCCCCCTGCCTCCCTCTCCCCAATTTTAGCCACGTCCTCGTCGCTCCTGACGATTCCCCGCCTCTGTCTGGGACGCCCCCGCTCTCTAGGAGCGTCTAGACGGTAGCAGCTGGGCCACCGGTGCGGCGGTTGGCCTCCCGCCAGCCTGGCGCCGGCGCAACCTGCCCCAAATCGGATCACAGCACCCCGGGCTCATGCAAGGGGATGCTTATTCACTGATGGCAGGGTGGTGTTTTCTACTATGCCATCATTCTGTCACCGCACAGGTGCTAAAAGACCAAACTGGAATTCCATCATTTAAAATGGCAACACAAGGACATCCTCAGAATGCAACACATTAAAGAAACAAAAGTAACTCACTTGATCCTGTCGGCGTCGCATAAGGAGTCCTGGAAAACAACCACAAAAAAAAAGAGAAAAGAATTAACATTCATTAGTATGGGTATGTAGCAGACATACACATAGCAGAGAACAGCTGTGTTTGCATTCATATTTAATCTACCAGTAACTACACAGCACTAATGAGACATCATTCAGCAGTCACTAAACAAAGGCAATCAAACAGACTGAAATCTTCACACTCCGAGCCCTGACGTATCAAGGCTGCGGTGGTTCAAGGCTCATTATCAACGAGCAACCAGAACAATGGGGATGTGTTCCACTATCTCCTGATAAGTTACACAGTAAAGAGGTGTTTCCAACACTGTGACAATCAAGGGAAACAAAGGGAAAACAGCAGGTCATTAAGGCCACAAATCGCGGGGTTGTGGGGGGCGAGAGAAAGGTGTGGGGCATGCACAGAATATCACAAATATCACTGGCAAATATGTACATGCCTGGCACAGCTTTCATATCACTGACAGCCTTGTCCTACTTATGATGAAAAGAAACAGTACTGTTTCCTATGGCTTCACACAGAGACTTCTACATCTGCCAGGTCTCAGGAGGGCAGAACACAGTGAACACCCATTTTAGAAGAGAAGGTGAGAACATGCAAAAACGTATATACTCAGCAGTAAAACCCTGTGGCATTTAAAAGCCTGTAAAGACTATAAACCCTTTTATATAGGAGCTGTAATTATGCCAAGAATCAGGCATCAAACTTTTAGGGCACGTTTTAAGGATATACTTTCACGCACCCTTTATCGCGAACTTCACAGGGAAGAGACAAGCTGTCTAAATTATAATACTTGAACGGCCATTTTTCACTTAGCCACTTAAACTTAAGTACGGTTCACGCTCAGAATGAATTCTGATTAGTGCCCATCTACCTTTAATGGAAGGATGCACTTTGTAGCTGAGCGATTCACTGGCAGACACAGCCAGGCAGACACAGCCTGGCAGAGGCGGCTGTCTGAACACAATACACTGCGACTCTGCTGAAAAAGCTCCCCTCCGTTTCAACAGTAGACCTCTCTCCCCGCCCACATACCTTGATTTGTGAATAGATAGAGAAAGAAGAGAGCTGTTGAGATCCTAAGATTTTTTCCTCCTCTATGTGAGGGGTGGAATGTGGGTATTTGGGAAGGTCGTATTTATCCGCGGGGTCTCTGTGGGGTGTCCTGACGTCTGTGTGAGGGTGGTGGAGGTGGTAAACCGCCCGGCGAACGCTGTCCTCCCACTCGGCCTCACTGCTGCGCCGGGACTCCCCCCCTCCCGGCCGGGTGTAGAAGGGCCCCTCCGCTTTGGGCCGGGCCCCCTCCCTGCGGGCGTCCCCTCTCCGCTGCTCGGGCTCCGGGTCTGCGTCCGAGCTGTCCCGCCGGAGGGGGATCTGCCACGTTGGGAGGCGCCCCTCTCGCTCCTTCCTGGGTCTCTCCGCGAAGTCCCTCCTGGGCGCCCGACGGTCCTCTCGGCCACGGCCCCTCTCCGGCTTCCTGTCGGGCCGCTCCTTTGGCTCCGGCAGCTGGGCTGGGGAGGGGGCGGCTCCCTTCTGCTTCCCGGTATCGAGCCTTTTGCCCCCCAGCAGCTGGAGGTTGGCCGGGCTCAGCACCCGGTAGGTAATCTCGTCCAGGAACTGGGAGAACTTGAGCTTCTCCTCCAGGAGCTGGAGCTTCCGCTCGGACGGCACAGAGCTGGGGGAGGTGGGTGACGTGGGCGTGGTGTGCCCTGGGGGCGTCCTGGCCCGCTCCTGGCTCCCCTGCTCTCTGTCCAGAGACAGGCTCTTGGGGTTGGGGTTGCAGACTCGGTCCTGGCCGAGCATCTCGGCCGAGCGCGACTTGCGCAGGCTCTCCGACTGCACGCCCAGCATGTTGGGCTGCTTCAGGATCCCCTTCGGCGGGGCCTGCCTCAGAAACTCACAGCGCTGCTCCCTGGGGACCAAGATCTCGGCCTTCTCCTTGAAGACGAGGGACCGCTCCAGGCTTCGGGTTTGGGAGGGGGAGCCGTGGACCCCCTGCGGGCCCTCAGAGACGGGGAGGTCTTCCCCGGACAGCACCAGCAGGTCCTCGCTGCGGCTGATGAAGTGGCTGATGCCTTTGGTCTGGGTGACGGTGACCGCGCTGTGGCTGAAGATGTGGGGTGGGGGCAGGATGGTCAGGTCCAGGCTGGAGAGGCTGGACACGTCCAGCTCGCTCTCCGAGGGCAGCGACCAGGACGAGGAGAACACGTTGAAGGCGTCCGGGCTGTCGGGGCACTTGGGGTAGGGGTCCCTGAAGCGACCCGGACACGGTGGCGCGGGCGCATGGTTCTGAAGGCGAGTTACCTGGCTGGGCTCCGGCTGGGGCGCCGCGGGGGCGGGCGCGGTCCCGCCCAGGTCCTCCCGGAATGTGGGCACGGTGTGGCGGACCTCCCGGTGCTGCGGGGGCGCCTTGCGGTACGGCTTCCTGGCGGGGGCGGCGCTCGTCATCCTCGCGTCCGTCCGTCCGTCCTCTCAGTCCGTTATTCCTGCCGAGAGACAAGCGTGAGACGGGCGGAGACGCCGGCCCTGAGCAGCGAGCCCCTGCCGCTGTGCAGAGGCGGCTGTCGAGCTGTGTGCCCCTCTCCCCCGGCGACCGCGACCGAACAGCAGTTTGAATCGATAGGCTCTGATGGGAGCGGCGGCGGGCCGCAGCAGCACCAGTAAAAAGCGGCTGCCGGAAGCGCTGAGAGAGCCCGAGAGTGCAGAGGCTGCCCTTTCAAATCACCATCAAGCGTGTGCCAATTCCTGCACTGGGACGTGAAGCAGCTTGCGAATTCTCCCCCTGCCTACGCCCGTGTGCCGCGCACGCTCTGCATGTGCGTAACGAGAGCATGGTGGATGCTGGACAGAGGGAGGGAGGGAGAAGGGATAAAGAGAAATACCAGAGTGAGAGTGTGTCGGGGCTGGTGATGGGGGGGTGGGGGGACGGGCATGCCTTCGAGCTAGCGATTGATTACAAGCAGAAGTGTGTTTTCCAATAGAGGAGAACTCTTAACCCACAGCCAACTTTGATTGGCAGCAAAAGGTTAATTGATTGAGTCAGCCGATGAATGGGGGGTGGAGGGGTTTGAAAGGAAACTTTAGAATGGGGGTGGAGTGGGGGGGGGGGGGGGGGGGGGGAGCACATTATTGGAGCATCAATTCTCCTCAATCACATTACTGCTTCGCCTCTGTCTCTGACAACTCAGCTACTGCTTTCACCGTGACACAATGTCCCGCAAAAACACCAGCTGAGCAGACATAATGGAGCGAAGTGCAGAAGCAGGAGCATCCGCCAGGGAAGCACCGGATGATGCAGAGCCGTACGTTAAACAGACACAACGGGCGAGCCTCTGAAAGCTACTTCAGAGCAAACAATGAAAGCAACACGTTTGAAGGTGTGTGCATGTGCAAACAGGGCAAATCACTGTGTGAATTTGCAAACTTTTTTTTGTTTTAATTTCCTCTCCTCCTGGAGCTACCCTGGGTCTTTGGGTCAGTGGACTCCCTCAAGTTAAAAAGGCACGCACCACTGGGCTCCCGCCGACAGCCAGTGGCCGGCCCGCATCGATCCCACCGCCGCTTCCTGTGTCACGCCCTATGCTGATAAGTGTGGCATCGCGCGGCTATTTTTGCAGCGCTGTGAACCCTTCCTGACGGGTGGCATCGGAAACACTGGTATGTCACAGCAGATTGCTGATGGAAATCGACAGTTTCCCCGCATGGCTGCTAATGTGTGTGCTCGGGCAACACGTGAGCAGGGCCATATGGAAATATATGCGGTGCACGTGCCCACAGTGTCAAGTGTTTAATTACAGAAAAATATCAATGCCTGAGAATTTCTGATGCAGAATATTTTATGCACATACACATGCACACACACAGAGACACACACACACACACGCACACACACATGCACACACACACACAGAGACACACACATGCACACACACACACAGACACACACACATACCATACATATCAACATGCCTTTACACTGATTTCACACTGATTGTGTTGTTGGTGTTCTCCACCAAGTAAGGGAACATGCACCATCTGTTTTCAATTGCTGCCGTCAGTCTGTGCCCACCTTTACTGGCTACTAATTTGAAAATGCAATATAAACATGCAGGCCTTTACTGCTGTGCTGTCAGAAAAACGACATGGCAACCACAAAGACATGTAATGAAATGGGCTGAATTGCTAATCACTTCACTACTATCTGATGAAAACATTGCGTCAGAACTGAATAAGGGATCGCTGTAATTTTATACCCTTTGTGACTGAGCACCTGTTTCTGTGCAGAAATAGCAGACAATTATGAGGGTGCTACTCGACTGGCATACCGTAAAAAATACGAGCTGCACTTTGGGTCATTCTGACTGGAAGAGGAGGAGAACTGATCAAATCAAGAAAGAATTGTACTCTATATACAGTTATCTAAAATCTGCAGGGATAATACGTCTCATTGAGCTCTGCAGAGATAATATATCTCGTTAAGTCTGTCAGCACTCAAATTCATAGGGAGCACCTTGATATTAGTAAATTGGACTGAGCTTCTGAATTAGACCCTGGATTGATTCTCCATGTCTTGTTACGCATACTGTGTCATCCTTTTTGCAGATAACCCTCACCATCTTCACCAGAAATTCACCGCAGCTTTGCCATGACTAGGGGTGAAGATTAACCAAACCTAATCCTTACCTCAAGCCATGCTGAGGCTTAGCCAAAATGAGCTGCACCTCAGTCTTGGATAAATTCATAAAAAAATGCGATAAAGGACACCCCATACTATGGCTCAAGTAAACAACTGAGCCGTTTTTTGTCTTAATGTCACAAGTGAATCAACTAAGATGAAAGATAATTATAAACAGGACTGCCTAGCATGCCTTGGTTGTTTCTTTTTACCCCCCTTGAACAAATACCACTGGGGCTTTTTGTGTACATTGTGAATTTTGCATGCTTCTGCCACACGCTCAGGCCCTAAGGCGCAACACTCTCCCTCTTCCCTTCTCACGCAATGCCTGGTACACATCGAGGCGCCAGTTCTGGGCAGCTACCGCGGCCTGGCTCCTCGGCGGCCTTTAAACACGCCTCCGTCAGCCGGCCGGTCCCCGGCCTGCCTCCTCAACAGGAGCGGCGCTGAGTCACCCGCTTCCTCTCAGAGAAACGCCCGGGCTGCGGGGCTCCCGCTACGGCGCTTTGCCAAGCCTCCAGATCTGCAGGGAAGCGCAGGCTTTCACACAAACTCTTAATAAAGAAACGCTCACCAAAAAAAAAAAAAAAAAAAGACTCCGCCCCCACTGTAGGATGTATTTATCACATCTTACAAATCTGTGCAGGAGGCCCATTTAACCCATGAGAGCCCGCACCGCAAAAAAGCAAAATGATTCGTTTCTGTTTCATGTGGCAGCACATCTGCAGCCAGGCATCGCATACACCTGTTGGAGACGCTGAAGTTTCAGCTGTCTTGCAGATAAATTCAGATGTGGACATATTCTGCAAAGCTGACAGAGGTTAGTTAAGGTATCTGAGGCACTGCTACCTCAATAAAGACAGGGAAAAAGAAAAAAAGAAAAACTTTCATGGGAGAAGAAGGAAATCAAGCCCCGAACCAACCAGGTGTGAATGTAACTTCAAGCATCAAAATGTCACAAGCAATGATGCTTTAAAACGAATTAAAATTATAGAGGATGAGAGTGCACATCGTGTCACAAGTGAGAATGAAGAAATAAAACAGAAAAAAATATATAAAATAAATCTAGCCTATACTTGCATTGTACCAGTCTAAATGTAAATAAAGGAGTTCAGTGTAATTTCCAATCCTGTATTGCACTTCAGAAAGCCTGACAGTTGAAAAGGGATAATTAAATGGGTCTTTCAACAAAAAAGCTCATATAATACAACGAAAATATTTGAGAATGTAACTGTATATTTCATTTTTAATCATGTAGCATTTCAGAAAGCAGAAGTTTACACCTGTTCAGTAGTATTTTAGTATTACACTGAATCCAGATACCATAAGTTATGCTTCTGGGATTCGTTTTTGACGGGCATCAGAGTAGACAATGCAAAAATCCACTAATCATTATAGTAAATGGATACACCAGTCTAATCATTTGTGTTCACCATCCAGATGACAAATCAGATTACGTGAAGAGTGTGCTTTTTTTACTGATTCTCTCCAGAGTCTACAAACTGTATCTCTGGTGTGTATTACCTGATAGCAAAATCATCATATGAATGGATGAAGAAAGGCATGATAATGAATGTGTGGAAGAAGTGCTCCAATCGAATCAGAGCTCACAAAACATGCACATCTTCATCATAGCGTGGGTTCAGCAATCACAGCGTCAGGGGAAGACGGTGAAAGAGAGAGTGGCAATTTCACTGCTATCAAATTACAGCCCTGCCAGGTTCTGAGCGGTGCAGTTGGAAAGGCATTCGCTTTGAGAGCAGGCTAAGCTGTAAGGCCTGGGTTCGAAACCAGCTGGGCCATTTGCAGATGATGACCAAGATTCCACAGCAGCAGAACAAACTGGCTTTATTCTACCAGGGACAGGGGTGGGTAGGGTAAGCCAGGGCTTCCTCATGTGATTGCTCTCAGAAGCCTGACAAATTGCCAAGCGCCTGTGAGCTGCTCAGATGAGTAGCACTCATTCCTGTGCTAGGTGACCTGTAGTGAGAAATATAGCCAGCGGCTGCATGTGAATGTTTCGAAGGATCGCATTAGTCCTGCTTCAGTGTGGGGACTGTCACGATTTCTCACCAAAGATCAGATTTCTCACGCGCTGCAACTCTGAAAGAAGCCACTTTATACGTGACAAAAGTCAATCGCCAGAACACCGGCTGGTGGCCCTTCACACGCTGTACATCCCAAACCGTCAGTCCAACTGAAGCCGCTCTGATATACGGGTTGGAAAAGGGTTTCATCCTAGCTGCCGAAGCAGTCTGCTGGAACAAACTGCCCTAACAGCTCCGGCCGGCGGCCAGACGAGGCAGATCTGCAGCCGACTAAACGACAGAGGACCCCGTCGCCGCGCTTGTCTGCGTCTCCCCAGGATCGGGAACGCTGTTAACAGCCAATTAAAGCCGGTCCCCCCCCCTCACTTTAAAGCACGGCGGGTCTTTAAGCAACACATTAACGGCTGCACTCTGTGTCGATAGCTAAATGTGAAAATGCCGTAATGAGCTTTCAGAGCTCGCCGCCCCTTAATGGTGTCGAACCTTCAGTATTTACATGGGTACGGGAAAGGGTGTGTGTGTGTGTGTGTGTGTGTGTGTGTGTGTGTGTGTGTGTGTGTGTGTGGGGGCAGCTTCATTACCATGTGAGGGATTGGATTTTCAACATGGCCCGCTTCTGCTCTGGAAGCGCGTCCGTACTTATTTGCGTCCCTCTTACCACGCAGTGTCATTCGGAATTCAATATTATAATCACAGCACTGCTGCCCCCCCTCCACTCCGTAAATCCTTTTAATTTAATTCTCCCAGGTTAACCCAACAAGCTTTTCTCTACCAGGATCATGCACCTTGAAGGCGCCGTTTAAGATAGACGGACGCATTAGGGAGATATATGGGCCAGGAGGCCTTGATAAAACAGGGCTTTTAATGCATCCGGGAAAAGACATGCACAGCTGAATAACAGCGTGTTCCCTCAGGTTAAATAAAGGGGGAAGAAAAATGGCAAAACACATCTCCTGGGAAGGCTAAAGACCGGATTCAGCGTGTTTATAAAAATAAAAAAGGCAGCAGATGAACACTACGGAGGATCACGGAATTCAGAAATAATGAGATGCGCCCGAAAATCACAAGCCTCTGTGAATTTCGTTTTACTTCGCACGCTCAGGCAGCTGCCAAATACCAGCCAGAGATGCTGACAAATTAAACCATGAATTAATTGCCACAATTATGCATTATGAAGCGAAATTTGAAAGGAAAAAAAAAAATTGCATTTGAAATTAGTGTGAGGTCGCTGTTTGGAGATGGAAACGTGTGCAGATTCCGAAACAAGACAGGAGCCCGTCATTCATTCGAACACGATATCCATGACACTTTTTTTTTTGGCTCCTCCTTCTCAGAGCTAGTTAACTCAATGCAATGCGGTACACATCCCTGAAGTTTAATATTTCAACAATATTTATGGCTGCACTAACAGGAGAACACACTCAAGCCTTCATACTAGAGGAGTTATGGCACTGACCGGGTCGCAGTGCCGTCTCCTCCAGGCCTATTCGTCTTTGTCAGATCCGATTCCATTCAGTCGCGACCCTCGCGGACGTGACAGCTCGCGCTCCCCTGACCGGCGGCTCGGGTGCGCCGCTACAGTCCCTCTAAGTTCTCCAAGACCAGTTCTTTCCAGTGACAACTGATTAGCACCTGGAATTAACAGCCTTTCTGCCATTCTACCATTCGAAAGGACGTGAGAGGCTTGAGGCGAAAGGCAATGTGGGGGACCCGAGAACCGAGATTTCCGACCACCGCAGCTGCGAAATCCTGCTCCAGACTGCCGCGGCCAAGCGTATGGCGCTAATGTATCAAACTGGCTCACGCCATAACAAGGATGTGGGATATGCACACAGTCCTTCTTTCTGGCCCAGCTGTCTCCATGACGACAGGCATCATAACTGACAGAGTTTGTGTTCTGTGTACCAGAAGCAAAAATGCAGCCGCTTAAGGCTTTCATGACACAGCAACGGTCTCGAGTTTCAAGGATCCAACTGTGGTAAACAGACCTCCTTTTGACCACACTGAAATTATCTGTGAAAGTCCTGCTTCCTAAGGCTCATTAGCAAGCAGGAATTTAGACATACCAAACAGATCCTCCTTCATGCTGAGATATAAACATGTTTGCTGGGTCAAGCAAACAAAATCCCCGCTCCTCGTTTTTTTGTGGACACTTCAATGATGGTTTATGGGGAAAAAAAAAAAACAAAACACATTCATTTGCATTTTTTAAGTTATAATGGTGTGTGTGTGGTTCTTCTACATTCAGTGCACGATGGAATCCCCTTGGAGAGGGATGATTATAGCAGTGGACAAAGAATGTGTGCGAGTGTGTGTTACATGTATCGTGACTGATAGCTACGTATAGCTACATATCGCACACACATACACAGTACACATACATACACACATGCATGATAGCAAGCAACATTCCTTCCTTATATGATAATTCATACCCCCCAAAGGCTGCTGCAGGCTACTGGCCGGGGACCGCAAGAGTAAATTATACTCGCGCTGAGTTCGGCTGGGGTTTAATTATTCTGACATATGAACAATTCTCCTGCAGGGCTAAAGTCCTGCAGGCTCTCCAACTCTCTTTCATATCTACTCTCAGAACTTGGTAAAGTAGTCAAAGCGCTGTTTTTTTTTTTTCTTATCATTTACTGCGTACAATTGCATCCAATTTACCCACTGGATCATTTTTAAACGTCAAGCTGGCGTTGGAAATACCGGGGTCCTCTGGTAGCCGTTAATAGGTACCGGTCTACCAAAAACCACAGATGTATGACTGACAATGTTCAGTATTCTTCCATCAGCCATCTGCACTCTGCTTTGTTAGGCAACCCAACAACGTTCCCTAAGCTTCAAAAAAAAAAAAAAAAAAACTGAAGTATCAAGAACTCTCTTTCCAATTAAGACGACTATTTGAATTGTGAAGTAGCGGCGGTATGAGTAATTCCAAGTGCCCTATAAATGATTCAGCCCACAGAGAGGAGGTGTGCTGGAGAGCAGTCCCTCATTATAGGGACAGGGCGGCCACCCTTAGTCTGATCCTGGCATTAGGAAAGTCAGCTCCTCGGCATTTCGCGGCGGCGCAAACGCGGCGGAAGGGCTTCGTTTCTGGAATGAGCGCTCGCACGTAATGGGAAACGTTCCACCAGAGCGTTCCAGACCGAGGACGGGAGCAGAGTGCCGAGGCGGCCGCGGGGGCTCTGCCAAAAAAAAGCGCTCCTGCCTGCGCCGGCCAAGTGAGTTAATTACCTGCTTTCATTTAGAGGAGAAAGAGACTTATTAGCTTTGATCAAACATCAAACGTTAAAAAAAAAAAGAATAAATAAAAAAGCATACTGTTAACAAATTCCTCCCCCCAAATCCCCCCTAACTTGACAAGGTGGTTTTCGATTACTGGGGGGGGGGACGACTCCCATTTCTGGGGCAGAAAAATCACAGAGTGAATCTTTGCATCGTTTCATCAGTCACAGACCAAACCCTTCTCCTCGGTGTGTACATCTCCACAACAGCCATTTGCATCTGCTTGTCATTACAGAAACAATTGCACTTTATGAGGGAGCCGAACACCATGGCTGCCAATTAGGGCTATTTCTGGAAGCCAACAGCACAACTCTACCCCCACGGCAACCGTGCGACACACTCAAAAAGGGGATATTTATATCGAGTAATGACTGTACCCAAAATCGGAGATCCAGATCTGGGCGATGTCTTCATCCACAGGTTCCCAGCCCGGCGTCCTGAAAGACACAGAGCAGATCAATGGAGATACCCGAACTTCACACTGTCACGGAGGTGTTAACACAAAACAACGGTGACATCTCGGCACTTTTTAAAGCGACGCTCGTTAGCGAGGCGCTGTTACATAAACGCTGCTCCAGCCGCTCGTTAGCATTTCCTCATCGCTGCATTTTCGACAAATTTCCATTTTCAGATAAACAATGTTCCTACTGAACATCACCTGCTCTCCGCTTCGGTAAGCGCTGGTGAATTTAGTTAACATGGCGGTCTATAATATAACATTAATCTCTAACCATGTGGAAGTCTGGGGCTAATTAGTAATTTTTTATTTTGTCTGAATCCTTACTTGCATATCTTGAGAAATAAACTATCACATTTTAAAGCTACATATTTTGACTCTTGCAGGAGGTCACAAGCATAAATCTTCTTACAACAGATTCTCGCAACACTTAGTAAGCTAAGCGTTTTTCACCAACGACCAACAGAATGAAGGACAATTAGGCCAACTTCTAACTGAATCTCTGTTGATACAGACAATAAGACATACTTTCTGCAAAAGATAGAAAACCATATCACAGGAAGGCATTTTCAATACATTTTTCCTGCAGTAGAAAGATGTCATCCTTTACACCGGTATTACACATATACAGAAATAGCAAGCACGAATACTGATTCAGTGGGGTTCCATGAAAAATTTCCCGAAGTGCATCATATCCAAAAACAAAACCCATTCACCGGTTGTTAAAAATATATTTTGGTATAGTAACGCTTGAAGCTTTACTACACACCACTTTTTCTCCTCGCAGAAGCATGCATTTGGTATGAGCTAATATCATACAATATTCATTTAGTGTACAGTGTGTTCTTTTCCTGACGTTTGGGCCCCGGTACATTCAATGCCTCCCATTATAGAGGATAAGGCTTGCAGCAGGATGTGACTCGGAATAACAAATACCAGCCCATGGCTGCCAGCGATGCGTGACAGTCAGCTGGTGGCACCCTGGAACAGAATCTCAGACGCACTGGAGACTTCAAACAACCCAGCTATGCCGGCCCCCCCATTTCCCCCCTGCCAACTGGAACAGGTGGGGGGGGGCAGAGGGGGTGGCGGAGGCTGAGCTAGGCGATCAGACACCTCGGGAGGCTTTCATTTCAGTCTAATAAATTCAATGCGCTGCCACATCTAGCCAGGGGGGTTAAAATAAAAAATAAAAAAAAACAGACACACTTGAAAACCTGGATGAGGGCCCCCTGAAAAGTGGATGCACCAGCTGCATTTTCAAAGTTAATATTTTATCTCGTTCGGATATATTAAAACGGTGATTCTAAATTGGCTCGTAGATCGCAGACGGAGATAATGTGATGAAAATGCAAATGTCAAGGGTTCAGGTTTTTTTTCTGCTTCCAATTGTAATTCAGGTGATTTACCGTACTTAAAAACCGTAGGATTGGAAGAAAAAGAAAAACCAAGCCTATTTTGCATGCCCACGGCATGAACCGGGGCCTTAGACGGAGATCCTGCTTCATGTGATACTAATAAAAAGATCTGGACATCTGTCTGGTTTAATTATGGGTTTAAACAAGCTTTTTCATTAATTCGGAGGCTCTGCAGAGATAGTTACGAACACAAATTATGCTTTAGCTTTAAAGTTAATAAGGGTCCCTCTCGCTGGCGTAACGTCCCCTGGGACAGACAGGCAGAACCCGCTGAGTCCCCCACTGGTCCCCTGCCTTTTCCAATGGAGGAAAGTGGAGTGTCTCTCCATTATTAACAGGTGCCTGGACAGGCGTCCAGGGCCGCCGCGCTCGTCCTGCTCGGGTTCAGCATGAATAATTTAATGAGGGAGACAGCTAAGGTTCATATGACCGCGCGCCTGGAAAAGTCATTATTTTCCAGCCATGCAGCGGGGAGAATAATAACTCAATTCGTGGGGTCATACGGAGGCACTTGACTCGCCTCGACGGCGGCCCCGTGTTCCATTTCGGGCAGATTGACGGGCCCCCGCTTCCATTTCGGCAGCGCGAGGCATCGCATTGAAATGAACAGCTAACGCCATCGCACCTGGTGAGATCGAGAGATTGAAATTCGGACCACTAAGAACAATGAGAAAGGCGACTTTCTTACATAAAGGCAACAAACAATACCCGATGCGTGCAAGAAATTTCAGCACAAGCAAAGTCCTTCTAGTGGAGCATAACTGATATCCAACTACCTGCATTCAAACTTGCGATGAGGTTTTTGAAACAAAACCTGAACGCTTTTTTCCTCACAACTTAGCCAAACAACCGCAAAACAACACCAAGACTTTTAGACAGAAAAAGGCACTTTCAACACAGTTAAGTGACAAATCAGTACCCCCCCCCCCCCCCCCCCCCCCCCCAACGCCCCACCCCCCCCCCCCCCCACCCCAATCTCTGCCTGGAATCTGGAAGTGAAGGGATGAGAGAAGTATTGTAAAGAGACCCTCACCTTAAGTGCACAAGCCCCGGGCTCCAGAATCATCACCCTGAATCAGTCGCTCCGGTCGGAAACTCAATCCCACAGTCCTCCTCCTCCCTCCTCCTGGCATGTGACCTCAAGTCTATTGATGACCTGAAACACAAGCAGGTGGACGGAAAAAAACACGGCCGGCGTCAGTGCAGCTGTCAATCTCTCGGCTCAACAAATAAGACGACCGCCCAGGCAGGGCTCCGAGCGCTCGCGAGACAGGGGCCATAAATCTGAACCCTAAGTGCTTTTTATTTCTCCTCCATTTAGAAACTCTTTACCTTTCCTGACAAGTCACGTGATTTCACTGTTGTACCTTTAAGGCAAGGGGTAAGCTTGTCAAACGCAGCAAGTTTCTGATGTGTCTTGAAAATTTTCAAAGTGTGTGGCTGGATTAAATACAGTACGATTCTCAAGGGTCTATTATTGGTCAGACACAGGACTCTTACTCCCAGTAAATGGTGTTAAGAATGCTAGGAGGGTGTACTGCACTCTCACTGGGTAGACCTATAGAATCAACCTGAAAAGTTTGGTGCCTTCAATTGTCCATTGGTTAAATAAAGTTTGGCAAGATGACGAACCTACTGGAAACGACCATAATCTAAATCAAGTCTGAGGGCACGTTTTTTCCCCACCTTTAACCAGGAGAGCAAACACTGCACCACGCCCTATGGTTCAGCTTAACTACGTAGCATAGGTCTGTATACTCCTGGCCTGTCAGAGCCACAGACTGAAGCTCTGTTACCTTCCTAAATTCCACACTGAATAACTTCCTCTACTCTCTGTAAACCCCTATGTACCAGTATTTTCAGAGCAGTTACTATCTTGCTTGTTTTACAGAGTGACGGCACTAAAGCAATATTTGTGGAGGAAAAAAAATACTCAAAAGACCTTCAAAGGAAAATCTGATCATATCCGCAATGTGATGCTTAAAAGAAAAAAAACACACTTTTTTGGAAGCAGATTTACATTTCTGACACATTTTCTTTTTTCCATGGCGAGCAGTGTGTGGCTTTTTTGTGCCAGATATATGTAGAATGATTATGTGAATTGCTTTGCAAATGAAGAGGTGCTCTGAAGTGCTCTCCACTGCCGTCACCCGCAGTGAAAACGCCTACGAGGACCATTCTCTGACAGCTAAACAGCTTCATAAGCAATGCCGAGTGTTGCGGTTCAAGAGCTCTTCCCGCGCCGTTTTTCGCACGGCCGGCCGGCACAAATAACAGAAGAGCGAGCTCATAGGCTTTTTGGCGGAAGAAAGTTTTACAGGGCTTAATTCTGGACCGACGGACCCTCCCGCATCCCGGTAACAAGACCAACGTGGCTTCTTTGGGAGTGGCCAAAATTAACATGTCAACTGACTCTTTTGACTGTACTGATCGACCCAAATTCTCCCAGGTTACAAAAAGAAACAACATTTCCCCACCCCCACGGTGAATAAATACAATTTCTTTAAAGATCCTTTTCAGGTGCTGCTGGGACATTTTGTACACCTGAGCAAAGTCTTTTTGCTTGTCTTCAGTGTCCATGGACTCCTCGCATGAGTGCACATTCGCCGCTCAATCAAAGGCATGACACAACATTCATAAAAGACGAAAATTCAATACTGTGAACCTTTTAACTCATGTCACTGCTGCACATTCGCTTTTTGAAGCCCTTAGTTTATTTCTCCTTTCCAACACATTCATTTCTCTGGGGCTCCCGTTTCAAAAGATGAAAGTCCATATTGCACGGTTTTGAAGTTTGAATTCAATGTCCTTCACTGGTAAGAACATGTCTGAAACAACCGCTGAAGGCTGAAGCTCTCCAACTGTCAGTCTTTGACTGGGGTCAGTGCAGGATCTTTTTTTTTTTTTTAATGTTTCTCCACATTTCACCCAATTTTAGCACCAGCAGTTATACACTAGGCTCAGCTCTTGCAGAAGCGCTAAGCCCAGAAAGTGGAATCCTCCAATTCATTCATATAAAGGCCAAAGGCTTTTCTGTGATAAGTCCCACAATGCACCACAGCAGGGCACACAGCTGAAAGGAGATCCCAGCGCAGGAACTTTGCAGGCACCTCACGAATCATTAGACGGCATCACAACAGAGAGATGTGGGAGGCCTGCCTACATACCCATCCCTACCCTCAATGGAATTTGCTGTGCAATTTGTTGTGCGCCAACAACATGGCTGGAGACGAACCCAAGCCGTAGAGCTCAGTCAGCACTCAGAACTAGACCTTTGGTTGACTGAGGAGGTCAAGAGCCCCCGGTATGAACCGGCTGAGGACACTGGATCCATTTCTACCTCCCAAAATACATGCTGGTACTGACTGTAAGGGAAGATGTTTAGTGGCTTACGGAAATTTTACGCCACATCTGATGTGTAAATTAGATTGGGGAGTATATGCACATGCCACTGTTCTAACGTGCCGGTCAAGGTGGCTATATGTCAGAAAATAGAAAAAACACCCGCACAACTAAAACCTTTACTACCTTAACGAAAACACATTTAGGTCCCTTTGAACCTTCATCAGGTCCAGGTCCTGACCAAGTTTAAGATGATTTGAAATGTTTCTTTCTTTTCTGTAGGCTGAAATACCAAGTAGCCATTCTGTTCAAAAGTAAAGTCAAACGAGTCACTTTTCTTAGTGGCGACTGGCTGGTTAATGTCCTCACCTGACCGGATTGCGCAGCGACACGCTCTTCCACCTGACTACCACCACCATAAACCTGACTACCTGTGACCTATTAAGCCCTACCAATAAGGCGTTAAGAGTGATGTATTGGCTACTGCCTTCTTTGTGTGTAAGAAACCAATTTCCAGCTGATCCTTTCATTTCTGTGCAGAAGAAAGCTTGTCCAGTCAAGCAGACACACCGATCGCAGAGTCAAGGGAACTCCGCCAATCAATTGCATGGCTGCTTTAAAAAGTGGGACTCTTGACCTGTATTTCCGTGCATAAAGGCAGGTGAGAGAATATGAAACAGTTGTCACATGTCTCTGTGTCGGGAACACTCCAGACCGAGCCGAGAGGTTTTAATTATACAGCCGGTATCTGGTCTTACACGGTAGGCTAGAACTTCAATTAAATGCTTTCCCTTTGACATCTGAGAACATTTGCTTTTCATTGTATATTCTCCCATTGTGCTTACACCACGTCTAAGTGTTTGCCATGACAGAGGCCATAACCCATCGGTCAAAAACGTGATTTTCTGTGCAATACCGGTCAAAATTCCATCAGCCTTCTTTGCAGCAAAATGCACCTCATAACTCGCTTGTGTTAACGGATAACAAAAATAGCTGAATGTACCAAATTAGTACGCTTGTGGCGTGTGTGGGTGTAGCGAGGAATCGGTAAACCTATTTGATGGCATCATGAAAGCCGAGCTGGAGGAACCGCGCTATTTTGATGTTTAGGAATTCAAAGGGGGGTATGGATCTGGGAAATTCTGCGGTTTGCGGATGCTTCCAGAAGAGTGCTACAAAAAATGGACAAAAAGATGCACAGGACACTGTGCCCTTACCCTGGTCCAAAGGACCCAGCACCATTATCTTACATTATTGACTTTCCTCACCCAGAGCCACTTACAAAGCTTATGTATCATCCGTGTATGCACATTTTACTGAATCAACGCGGAATAAGCATTTTGTTCAAGGGTATAACAGCAGCGCCCCACTTGGGAACAGAACCAGCAACCTCCGGGTCACAGCACCTGCTCCTTACCATGCCACACTCCAAAAAACAGCATCAGATCGGGCAGAACACGCTCTCCATCACAGCCGCTGAGGTTCAGGGACCCGCTAGCACATAGGAAACGGGACGTCCTAAGTCTCCCGGTGGTGCCCGGCTGTAATTCCACCTCAAATCAGTTCGAGCCTCCGTGACCAGGAAATAATATCTCTCATCTAACCCCGCTGACACCGCTTTCAGATCCCTCTCCATCTACGCTAAACCCACTCCACTCAGCAACGTGTAATCCTGTCTTTTATATATTTATTTCTGTTTTTTTTTTTGCGCTTCGTGAAATGCCACAGGCTCACGCAGCGAGGCGGCCCCATGGTCCGCGAGTCTCCGCCAGGCACTCCCTGCGTACGTGACGCGCCGGGGGGGGGGGGCTGAGTAACGCGGAGTTTGGGGGGGGCGAGCGAGTGAGTAAGCGGCCGTGTCTGGGAGCTGTCATCTCGATGTGTCGCTGGCTTCTCATCCCCCCCGGAGCTCTTCCTCTTTTCCCTGCTGAGCAGATGGCGGCGAGCAGCTGGTTCGGCATGCAGAGACCAAAGCCCCGCGCACAGATCTCTGTCTCTCTCGCTCCTCTCCCCGTCCACGGCGCCTGCACTCTCTCTCTCTCTCTCTCCACTTCACCAGGGTGCGGTGGTGGTGGGATTGTTTGGACAGGCTGACACCAAGCAGTACAACAATCGCAACCAAACCATTCACCTTTTCCCTCGGAAGCAACACAGTGAGCACTAACGTTTTAAAAACAAACAGCAAGTGCAATGAATCAAGCCCAAATTCCCCAAAAAACAATTACTGAAAGGGAGTCAGGCGAGTTCATTTCCCTTGCCCTGGTTAATACTGTTTGGGAAGTTTAATGCAGTTTGCATTTTTAAATGTTCTTTTGTATTTGAGTTTTTCCATTTAATCATTTCTGCTGCCTCATGAAGGCTAGATTAGCGGGAATGTTGCAAAATATACGGCTGACTTCATTGCAAATCTAATCTGGGGATGTACTGAAATACCTGGAGAAAAATACCCAAAATATAATGGGAAATGAAACTACTGACATGCCAGCGTTATTCAGGATGAATGGAGGACATCCCGTGTAGGGCGAAGCGTGCGCAATACTGCCAACTCAACTTTGTTCTTAACTGTTCCGGATCAAAGGCTAGCTGAGCTCACAATTCACAACAGGAATAAAACCCTGGCCTGCCTCCTATATGTACACACTTTGTCTTAATTTCTGTGGAAGCTAAATTAATGCTGAATCACTTTTTCTGGATAACCTTGGCTATGATCAGAGGCAAAATGGCAGGAAAAACAAAACCAATAATGTGGAGACATGGAGAAAAAAAATAACATGGACATAAACAAATACATCATTGCAGAATCAGAGCTCAATCTGATTTTGCCAGCTAATGGGACTGCACTGTCTCAACAAACTTAATATTTCAGGGCTCTTTTCAAATGGCCCTTGACATTACCATTGGTCATAAGACTATTCTAAGCATTTTCATCCAGCACTGTGTATGCCTTGTAGAATGCTGAAACTGTTCCAAAAAAAATGTTACAAGGGTGTACGGGATACTGTTGTACTGACACTGAAGATCATGATATAGCTACAAAATGTGATGCCACAATGACCGGGGGCAGGGATCGGTAACTATCATAGTATTAACTATAGTAGTATTTCAGCTTTCTGATTTAAATTAGTATTTTCTTCACCACAAACAGGCAGAACAGGAGAACAGGAAATGCTACTGAATGTTACTGAACCTCTTAGGTGTATCAACCTAGAGCCAAGAACACAATCTCACTGATGGAATGTTTTTTTAATTTTTTTACTGTAATTTTCTGTCAGTTTTTGAAGGCCATGTGAACAATGAACACATTTTCAACTTTAAGCACTACTTTTGAACTGTATACCTAAGTGCCAAATGCAGACTCTGAACACGAGATTAGATAAACACACGGGACAGCAGGCAGAGAAGTGATGAGGGCTCCCTCCCCCCCAGCCGCCCGGATCCTCACAATCTGCACATCCATCCATCCCTCGTCAGAGTCTTATCTGTTCCACACAGACAATTATCTATTCAACAAGGTGTGTTGTCATGTTCCCTGCTGTAGCAAGGATAAGGCATATCAGCTCCTGAACTGATTGCTCCAGGTAACATACTTATGGGTATAGCTGTAAATATAGACCAATGGTTTACAATACAAGAGCTACAAAAATTACTGACTACTGACCCCCAATCCTGCAGAGATGACAGACAGGTTGACCTTACAGATGCCCCTTCTAAAACCAAGGTATGCCCCACGTGCAGTGTGAAATATCATTTTGAATGATTACAAACTCAAAGCCAAACCTGTCTAATATGAAACTTCCCTTGAGCCTTATGTAAACGTCCTCTGGTTAGGATAGCACAGCCATTACACCAGAAAATAGGCTGAAGGCCCAATGTTAGGATGAAAGCTACATTCAAGACTTTGACTCTAATTACACAGCTGTGCCACAGCGTTGGACAGGAGGGTTGACCCTCTTCGTGCCCCAACGGTAGACCGCCAGCCTCACCCCACAACCTCCCTGCCTGCGGGTGTGCTGGTGGTTGTTACTGCCCTCTCCTCTGCTGCTCCACGCGCTCATGGTTTTTAATGAGGGGGCCTGTAGCTGATCCGTAGTCATGGCCGGGCCCCGCTGATCGGACACTTATCGCCAATGCACACAGGCGTCCCGCGGCAGCGAGAAGCCACGTCCTCCTCTTTTATCTGCTTCACATTTTAATTATAGTTCTCACAGTGCACGTCAATGGCCTCAGCTACGAGCGTCTACCAAAGGGGAGGTGAGCGCTGAGGCAAAGAGGAGTAAAATTAGGGATGGGGGGGGGGGGGGGGGGGGGGGGGGGGCGGATGGAGTCATGTCCACTGAAAGGTCAGGTTCTTAAAAGGGGTGAGGGAGGATGCCCCATCCCTTCCGACCACCACTCCAGAACAGCACCCTGGGGACCACAAGTACAAGGAAAGCGGCCTTTTTTTTCCCAAATGGCCTTTTTCTCTCCCCCCCCCCACCCGAAAACACGCTTCTCCACTCAACAGCCAGCATTCATCCTTCGCTGCAAATTGTGGTGCTGCGGTAAAGGGTCCTTTTTTTTTGTTCAGGTGAAATTACAGCAAGTGCTAATTTGTATTACCAGTATTTACTTCTGACAGCGTGGCGGCGGAATTCATTCCACAGAAAACCCTTCCATTTTGCCATTCGTTACAGAGTCTGCATTTGAAAGAGTACCATTTCCATCACTGTAATGCTCCCAAGGACTTAAAAGGCAGAATGGAAATTTACAGGGGCTGGAGTTACAGCACGACGGAGACGGCCGGTGAACACAGAGATGTTGTTTGAAACAGGGGACAACACGCAAGGGAACAGACATGAAGCTGCTACAATGCGCCAGAGTCAGAGATGCCCTCCCCACCTCTAAAATTGACCATGTCCATATGTTTCCCAGACAGACTACTCAGGCTTTTACAGACACAACACTGACACCAGGGCAATTTGCGGGACGGTGTGTTAATTCGCCTCTCAGGGTCTGACGGCTAATGAAAGAGGGGCTCTTATTAAATCAGCAATACCCTCGCCTGCTTCCCCCCACTCCCCCGGGCCAGAGAACATTTTAACAATGCTTTTAGGCCTGTCTCTCACACCCAGCACACTACTCCCCTAATTTTGGGGAAGCAGGGGGGGTGTTTGAGAGGGGAGAGGGTGGCGGAGCAGTGCACAGTGCTCTCATCTCCACAGGGTGGAAGGCACTCGCCTTCCTGGGGTCACGTCTGAAAGGCTCACCTTGAACCTCCACCTGCTGCACTGATAACCACAGTCCTGCGCGCACACACACACACACACACACACACACATACACACACACGAGTGCGCACCGCCAATATACAGCACAAAGCAGGTCTGTCTCAGCAAGCTGCAGCTCCTGGACACAGCCATCACAGAAGTATGTCAAACAGGTGGTAGGAGACAGAGGGCAAGAGAGACGGAGAGCAGATACTAATAGGCTTTGAGGATGGCCGAGTCGTATTACAGCCAGACCCTGTGAATATCTCACTGCTTCTCTCCGGTGCACTGTAGGCCTTTTACAGGAAGTATAATTGCATGCTCCAAAAGACAGAACTGACAGAAAACTCAATACCTGGTACCTTATGGTGTTCTCATACAATTTCTGTTCCTATATACCAGTCTGTATTTTTTGTCACTAAGGGAAGGCACTAAGGGATACTACAAAAGGAATATAGGCAATAAGATACAAATGCTGGAGGGAAACCACTGGGTTGAAAAACCCCCCTAGACTGCTTGACGACCGCTGTGAAACAGCCTAAATCACATTTTACAGCTGTAAGCGGCGAGCTGAAACTGGCCACTTTCAGCTCTGTGGGTTTTAAAGCAGATTTTTTTTTTTTTTTATGAAACGCCTTCAATCAGCAGTCGCACATCATTGTCACTCCGGCTGCTGAATATTAACAGCCACTTGCGATGCAACTGTTCTCCAGCGACTGTTCACGCCGTCTGCATAAGCCATCTCTTAAAAAAAAATGAGCACTCTTTTACGGTTATCGAACGCATTTCTGTAAATATGTACATTTCAGATCGCTTAGCCATGCATGGGGAATGCCTGAATGTTTACACGTGTGTCAATCAAGAGATTTCATCGCTGCAAGCAAAACGCTGCTGTGGGACTCATTTCCACTGAACAAATCAAAAGATAAATGAGCAGGACTGCCTCCCTCAGCAGCCCCTCGAATTTATATGATATAAAACCATCTGCGAGGTCACACACCTTGAGCAGAAGGTCCCGCATTAATTCGCACTTCCCAAAATAATAAATAAATTGAAAACAACACAGTCTTAATAAAAAAATAATAAAAATAAGAGAGAGGGGGGGAAAATAAGTCTGTGCTGTCTGGGCGAGCCATATGTGCAATCCATCAAAGAATGAAGTGCCCGCTATTACAGAAATAATATAAAGTACATAAATGTCAGAGTCAAAAGTTCCTTAATTAATACACCCTCCCTGTTATTACCTGCGAGAGTGACTAATACAACACCACTGACATAAAAGGTTCAAAAAGCATTTGTGCAATACTGTAGCTGTCATTCTAACTCATTTCTGGTGCCAACCAATAACCCGGCTGTGCCATTTACCAGACGGAGCACTGTGCCGGTTTGACTAATTTAGTCTGCCGGCAACAAAAACAAAGATATTAGAAATGTCAAAGTGGATTCAGTGCCATTGCTTTTTTTTTTTTTTTTTTTAACACCTCATAACAAGTCTCTCCCGGCTGACAGCGGAACACCTTCAGCCGCTGAGCCCTGATGATTTTCGCAAATCGGGGAGTTTCATCGGAATGTGACAGCGCTCTCTGGAACGGGCGCACCTTTTCCCTTCATGCATTGTGGAAGAGCCCCCTCCGCTTACGTCCACACGCCAGCCAAATGGCTCCTTGGGTCTGAGAGGGGAGTCGTGCGAAGGGACAAGTAAACACAGGGTCCCAATGTGCAAAAAAAAAAAAAAAAGCAACACATTTTTTGTGATCGCCATTTGGGAACACATTTTACAGGACAGGTTCCGCTTTGCGTGCAGAGGGGCTCCTCACCAGTGCGGCACAACGCTAACCAGACGGTAATCGAAACAAACCGACCGCTGGATATTGTGATGTAAATAAATATGTTCGATGCGTTGCGGCTTGTTGTCAGCTTTCATTAAAATTAGTCTTCCGTGGGAAACAAGCTCATTAGCGCAGGCAAGCCTATACGTTTATTTACTGTGCAATTACAGAGTGTGCAAGACCGCGAGGCCCTTCTGGAATTCAGAGATGACAAAGACAGGGAGGAAAGAGGGGAAAAAAAAAAAAAAAAAAGAACTGTATCCATTTCAAAAACTCAGTGAGGGGAAGCTGATCTACCTGCATAACTGAGCAATGTTATCCGAAGCCTGAGGACAGATGGTGACTCCTATCCAGGCGTGAAGTCATGTTTCTCTTTCATTAACCTGACACTCAACACACACACACACACCCGTATCTACTGTGTGCAATCCCACCCCCCCCAGCCTAATTATACCGCTATCGACTTCCTGCGTCTTTCGCTACACCTGTGAGCTCCTGGTGTCCGGAAAGCGCATCGGAGCCGCCGCTCGGTGTGCAGAACCCGTTTCAACAGTGACTCAACAGCTGCTCCGCCAGACAGTGATGCAGGGCTTTCGAAGAGAAGCTCGCTGTCGCCACCAATACAGCGGGATCACACAGAGCCAGAGACGGCACGGAAGGGAAAAGAGCAGCACGCCAATCGGCGGGGAGCACTGCAATGAACTCAGCTCTTACGGCCGCTGTACAGCGGAGAGACGGATACTTCCCCACCTTGGGCTGCGCTACCCCAAGGCTCGCCCATTAGATAACAAGCCAAGTTTGCACAGAGCCCCGTGAGAGTCGGATAGGTGGGGGAGAGCGAGAGGGAGAGAGAAAATAAAAAGGAGGAGGGGGGGGAAATCTGTTTTCCAAGTTCACGCTTCAGCAGGTAGGAACAAGGCAGAGCTGAGGCACCATTTGGGGGGGGGGGGGCTAAGAAAAACAAAACAAGCGCAGGACTGCAGGACTGGAACAGGCAATTTGGCCTCTCAGCAAGACGCATAAACAGGTAAAACTGAGGGCTCCTTCTGATGCAAAACCCAGCCACGGCGATGACAGGCAATATTCAAATCCCGGAGCGGGTGAAAGGTTGCTAAATGGAACATGCAAAGTGGAACAGAAAACAAAGAATAATAATATGACCACCTCTTCACTAGGAAGGGAATGTAGGACAGACACATTGATGAGATTAGGGATAAACTGAAGATATATTCTGATAGATGGGCAACAAAGCGGGATTGGTGACAGCCACGGAAACATATTTGACTTTTGAGTCAACTGTTTCCAAAATCTGCTCTATATCTGATCTACATGACAAGCATCTCCACCGGGATGGGACTGTGTCCAAACCCCTCCCAATGTAGCCCAGATTTGTTTTGGGCCTCACGCTGTTGGTGAAGTGGGGAGGGGGGATTACCAAGATTTCAATGCATTCATTCAATAATGAACCAAATGTTGCAATCTTTGCCCAAGGCTAACATGAAAAATAAATAGGCCAAATACAAAAAACTCAACCTCATCAATGTAGTCTTTAGCTTGGGTTTCACACACAAGCCCAACAGATCTTGCGGATTTTTTTGCCATCAGGTCCAGAATGATGGCTCTGAAGGGTGCGGTCAACACTGCGGCTTCCAGGAAATCCACTTCTTCATACATCTCGCGCAGAAACCAATTATGAAAGGTACCCTTGTATGGCTGGCGGCCATTCAATCAGCGGCAGGCTTTTTTGTGAGGGACGAGTCATTACGACAACCGCTGAGAACACGGAGCCAGCTGTCAACCGGGGCGCAGCGAGAGCTGAACTCTGCAGGCCTGATGAAGTGACAGATCGCCGGGCCGGGACCGCATCGCTGAGGGCTGTTACACGTCTGAGCGCCGGCGATCGCGGCTTAATGGCGCACCGCAGGCCACTCTCGGTCTCAGCAGCAAACGCGCCTTTGGCGGAGAAGAGAGCATATACCTCTGGGGGGGGGGGGTCTTCGCTAGCTCTCCTCCAGAACGCTCCAAAGTTACAGGACTCTCTCCAATACCCTTCCGCTAGGGCCCAGTCTCCCCACACAAAAATACCGGCCTCTCCATCAACACTCCAATATTACAGGTGGACCCCCCAGAGTCCTGTGACACTTCAAATAGACATTTGGAGCTGAAAATCCCTCGGAGACCACCATGATATTGGACATGGACGGGCTAATCCAGAGTAGAGGTCTTTTTTTTTTATTGCTTTCTGCTGGTTTTCCCCTGCAGTCAGACCTGTGCGTTGCCGTGTTCCAACAGCATGCATGTGTACACGCACACAGTAAACACAGCACTCACCCTTACCGCCAACGCCGCTCCCAATAACCTAATTATGAATTAGGTGATGAATTAATCGCGACCTTAAACAACGTTGATACTACTTAGTCGGAGAAGAAAAACAACCCGCCGCCAGGAGACGTTTAATTGCAGTTTTCTAATAAGGGCAGCCGGGGGAAGCCAAGTAACCCATCTTCCTCCCTGCTATCTGTATCCGGAGTGTTAGCCTCGCACATCAAGATGGGGCGGGTCCAGCCGTTGCCATCAATGCCATTTTGGCGGACTGATTTTTTTCCTTTCGAGCAGCATGTGGCTGAAGGGGGAAATGAAACAAGCCCAACAGGATGAGACTTATTCTTTATTCTTATGTTTTTTATAAAGAAAATGGTCTGACCGCAACAACTCCCAAATGACGTGTCCGCCCGTCGCTCTTCCTGTTATTTGCTTTTGCTTGTTCGGGCTTGGCAGGCCGCCGCGCCGGCTTCGGTGAGCGCAGCACGGACCGTTCCCCGAGGCCCACACAGCGAGGCGGCGGGGCGCGGTGCGAGGGGCGGTGCAAGGTGAACCGAGAACGGCAAACCCGGGCTCACAGCACGAAAGCGGGGTCTCTGAACAGGCCCTTACGTCCAGACGAATTCCAGGAGCGAACAGGAGAGAATGGGAGTACTGTCAACAAACCACGTCATTTGAAGAAACAGTCCCAACAAATCGGGAGCGCCTCTGTGCGACAGAGGCGTAGATTAAGGGGAAATTAAGAATGTGTGCGTGTGGCTGTCTCCTGACGCACACAGGGCTGGCACTGCTACGCGAGCGCACGGATGGACGGCACTCGTGCTACGCTGGAATGTCTTTTGAACGAGCGACCTCTGTCTCGGTGCGGCGGGCCCCGCGGGAGGTCGGGAACAGTGCTGATGCTGCTTTTACCTTCATGATTCACTGTCATAGGGACACAAAGCAATAATGTGCAATCGGCACATTCATGACCATCACTCAAGTCTGAGCAACCTTGGGACACACTCCAGTCTTCAGACAGGATTAGGAGGAACAAACAGTGAGATCCAAATAACGGATAAATCACTTTGAACAGCCTTCATTCAAAGGTGCCTGGAATAGCATTTCATCTCCAGCTAAATGTTAGCTCTGGTGGACGAGTCTTTATTACCTTTAATCCGGTTCGCTTTACTCTCTCCTGAAAACTCCATTTCTAATTATTAGCGAAGACAGAAATATCTGACGGTGGAAGCAATATCATTAAGCTGCCTGTCAGTTTAAGCCTTTGACCTCTTTACATTATAAAGAGCGGAGTGCTACCCCCACTTCTATTCCAGAAGGTACCAGTAACCTGAATGCATCGACACATTGCTAATGCAATCCAATTTACCTTTTATAATTTACATCCACGTTATTGCAGTGATTCAGTACTCTGTCCCATAAAGTCTGATTGATTGATCTAAGCGTTCCACATTAAACCCTCATTTTATTAAAATTATGATGCAGGTATAGGGTGTCCTAGTCCACTTCTCCAAACAGGCTAGAATCTAGAGGACGCTGAAAACAATGGAGGCGGTACAATTCAAACATGGTGGCAGTGTCCAGAGTAGACTAAAACTAAGACTGTTCTGAAGTGATTGATTCTAATTTTTAACTGAAGTCCTAACAGGAACACCTACAAGCCTTTTTTGAATGGAGCAGGGCCTCAGTATGGCCTGCTGACGTTTGCAGTGCATTCTGGGGCTGGAGGAAAAACAGTGTGCATGTCAGAGAATGCCTGGGAACGGAGTCAGGAATCTCCTGGCGAGACTCGCAGAGCTGCTGACCTGACGTCCTGAGACGAGGCAGCCACAGACAGCACAGATCGCTTCCAGCCAACCAGACCCCCCTATCTGCACACCCCCCCCCCCCCCCCCCCCCCCCACCCAAAAAATTCCAGAAATCTAATCTGACACAAATAGCATATTCCAGATGGTTTTTTCGTTTCATAACAGCAGGCACTGGTATTGACTACCTATGTGGGAGACTCAGCAGAATAGAATCCATGCAATTAAATATTGAGCTACCCCTCAAATACATAATTATATCCGTTCTTGCGCTCTTGCTGAACAGGCAGCAGAGTAAAATGAAAGAAAAAAAAACACACTTAGCCTTTTTTTTTTTTTTTGAAAAAAAAAAAAAAAACTCTGCAGAAACTGTCCAATTAGCTGCATGTCAGACTAATCAACATCAGACCAAATCCGTGGTGAATACATTACGGGGTTTCTTGTCTCCTGCCCGGCGATGGAAGCTGTTCGTGGCGAACAGCACGCAGTGATAAAGTCTATCCGTGGCTGCAGCGGCCCACGGGCCTGCCTCCCGGGCCCGAGAGCACGTGGATCCGGGAGGCTTAGCCCCTGTGAGCAGCTGGTGGGAAGATGACACGCGGGACACGGGCCTGACTGGATTACCGCTCCCTGCTGGATACTCTTTCAGGGTTCTCATAAAGCGCCCAGGCCAGCGCTGCGTACGCCGGTGTGTGCCGAGCGCTGGGGAGGGGGCTCAACGTCACGCGCAAAGACGCTGCGGCGGGCTAATGCACAGCACAGTTCATTCAAATGCTCGGTCGAGCGTGAGCCTGGACGCTTAATGAATAATTGCTTTTTACGATTCACTCCGCAACTGCTGTGGAATTATCTACCAAAAGTAAATATTTTCTTTCCTAAATCTACTTGTGCGGGTGAATAGCCTATACCTCTTACGCAACCCCGCAGAGTTATACTCTGTGTGTGAAATTTCAATGTGTCATCCCACTCTCAAGCCGGCACAATTATTAACAACGTTTGTGCCACAGGGTAACCTAGCCGCTCGTATATCCTGTTCTTCAGGTATAGAATCAGAGGCTGACAGAGTTCCAGAGAGAGACATGCCAGCACAGCTTTCAACACAAAGCAATACAAGCAGCACAGTCAAATGCCTTTTACTGGAAGCTATGCTGCTGACACATATCGCATAAAATCATAATGCAGGCATGAGGACTGAAGCCAAGTAACCTTACTAACCTTCAGTAATCCCAGAGAGCAAGTTAAGGACGAAAAAAAGTACACAGACACAAAAGTATATAGTTTAAGCTTACTCTTTTCTTACCAGAGAAGCTTCACTCTATAGTTAAGGTTCACACTGGCGAAAATTTGTAGCACATCACTAATGAATAGGTCCAGCCAAGGGGAAATAACAAAAACCCGAGGGTAAGGCATTGAGACCGGGTGGCGGCAGAGTCAATTTGCACAAGAATTGCGTGGCTCTGAAATGCACAACTCCCAGAGGAGCCCTGGGCAGCCCCGCGGTCTCCAGAGCTGAAAGAGCTGCGCTCCTTTCACAAGCCTCTCGGCATCCCCCTGGACAAAAACAACAGGACTGTCTCCTGACAAACTCCACAGGGACCCCAGTATTTACAGACCCTTGCCGGGGCGGCTGGTATGCCAAAGGGATTCCTCTGTTGTGCTGCCAAACAGATTGGAGCCGGAATTCGTGCCTTGGGTTGGGCGGTTCTGACCCCATCTGCCCTCTTTGACGACACGCACACACACACACCAACAATACAAACAATACACTTCTGGACATTCCTTCGCTGTTCATCACAGGGGAAGGATATAGTTTACATAAAAAAATCCATCTGGCTAGACTAGCGCTGGATTCTTCATATCCTGCCTCCTTTATGGCCACATGAGCAAAGTCAACAAGTTTCTTTCAAAAACCATTGTTTGCGCGAGAAAAGTAAAGAGATTCAATCTAAGCAGGGCTTCATCAATGCACCTGCTGTGCCGGCTAATTTCAACAGCGCGGTGGGTGAAAGGAGCAGTGCGGTTTTACTTCACAAGCTCCAATTATGGGGATCACTGAACGTGGGTCCAACATGACAAAACACAAGCTTGAGCGAAGCCAGAGAGTTAAAGGGTAATTATCTTGATCCCAGTCTCGGGCCTAACCCGCGGCGCTCGCTCCAGTCAGACCTCTCAGAGCGAGGCTGAGCGGTAGCCAAGCGGGGGGGGGGGGGGGGTTCTTCTGCAGCCGCTGTGCACTTTCTCCAAATCACTTGCAACTTCTCCTCTCCCTCTAAACCGCACACCAGCAGCGATACTTCCCGGTGTAATCTCGTCAAATCCCTGCACAAACATTTCACACCACTGGCTTCCTAATTGATAAACCTCCGTGGGCCAGCATTACCATACCACAGACCGGAATGAATCGCCCTGAAGCTGGATTTACACCCAAGCTGCTTTTAAAAAAAAAATAATAACCTACAAACAACGTTCTGCAAAGCATTTCGCTGAGCCGGGGATGGGGAAGGGTGGCAGGCAGCTAGGGCTCATCTCCCTCTCTTAGTTTATCCCTCCGGTTGCTGTCTCCTCCAGGATGGAGATCAGAGTGGGAGCTAAGCACCGCTGACAGGTCTTTAAAGGCAGTTTCCTGGGCGGCCGTCCCAGGGAATGAGCGGGCGGGAGGATCCCCTTCATTTGAACAGACGTTAGCAGAAGAGCCCTGTCCGCGCCGCTGTCAGCCAACACCTCTGACTGGAGCCGAGCCCCTCACGCCCTCGTGCGAGCCTGTCCGCCCCTTCTCCTGACAGAACTCTCTGAGCTCTGCCCATGCAAGTGATGCGCTGCGAGCACGGACACCAAACTGCACAGCCGCATGAGGGATTCAGACGACCTGCTCTCGAAAGCCTGGGGTGGGGGACCGACAAAGCCCTCGTTAAGCGTGTGATCAATACTCCAAAATCAAGACTGTCTGAGAAATTCTAAGAATTATCTGGATGAAATCAACCTGTCTATATATTTTTTACCTGTCTATATATAAGTTACCAAGGCACACAGTAAAGAAACTTCAACATGTAAATTGGAAAATAAAGCTGGATTAATTAGAAACTTTGACCAGCCCCTGATGAAGTATAATCCCTATGGCAAGTGAATAGCAGGGTGCCTACAGGCATTAGCACATACAAGTACAGAGTGCAGTGCAAAGTACGATAACAACGTGCAGGAGCTCTGTAAGAAAGATCAAGACAAAGAATGTCAACCACAGATTTTCACCAATTTACAAACCAGTGCACCAAAGGACTTCCAAGCGTCTTTCGTTAACTTGAGGTATGTCCTGTTACGCAAGTTCAAGTCACTACATCTGAAGGGGTGGCGTAGGACTAATTTAGCGGTACATTATTCATCAAAGTGTGCCATGTTATTTTGATTCCATTCATCAACTGCATTATTCCGCCAATGGATACGCGCTGATCTAATGAGAGCCGACAGGGATTGCCATGCCAATGTCATACATCAATTTCCTCCGGTAGCGAAGTGCCTCTTCCGACTTCACACATCGAGGAGCACACGGATGAGACAATAAGTCGGGAGGAGCATGCGAAAAGGACATCCAGCAACTCGAGTCTTTCTACCGACTAAAGTCCAATGGGCTCCGAGAGACGTGGCAAGACCCAGGTTATAAAGACTTCAAGCACGCACGCACGCACACGCACACACCAGCCTTCGTAAATTCATCAGCCTTAAAATGATTAACGATGACAAAACACGGCGCGGTCTTGAACTGTGCACTTCAGATAGTTGGTTTCCATAGGCATACATGATGAAATCGGACGAACACGAGTTAGACTAAAGATTTCTCCAATTTCCCCTTTCGGCTCGGCTACTGATATATTCTTCACGCAGTTTATACACATGGTTCACGTTTCAAATTCTACAGCAATAGTAATTTTACTTACCAAAACGGTCCAGTGAAGGTTGAACTACATCCAAAATCTTGTTCGTCAATCTAATATGTATCTGGCTAGCTATCGTTGGCTAGCTTGTTACAATTCTATTCCCTGTCAAAAATTAAGCACAGGTTCCCATACAAAAACAGTTGTTGCACTGGCTATGCAAGAATTGATGAATCGTTCATATAATTGTGAACACACTGTAATTTTGCTATAGTTAAGACAGACAGATGGCTACCTCTCCTCGTCGTGATCGATCCAAACTAGCTAGGCAGGTGCCTAGCCATACTTCCAAAGCCATTAACGTTATAGCGCCATAGAAGGTAGACGTGACTTCGTATAGTATAGTTCAGAGTAGGTATTTTAGATACCATTCTGTCTGATTTTAGCACGCTATGCCGTTTGCTCTCGAATCAGTTAGCTATTAGCTACGTACCTGTAGCAATTTTTTCTCGAACCTACCGTTAGCTAAGTTTCAGCTGAATTAGCTAACGGTAAACTGCTTTGTAAGACGGAGCTAACGTTCCAGTGGATTGCACTAGCCAGACATATATGGTCACTTGATATTTGATATCACGCAAAATAACTGGAATAGCTAGACAGCTTGTTTCCAACGTATAGAATGATACAGCTTGCTAGCGATCTAGCAAGCTAGCAAATGTCACTGCATTTCGAGAGCATGCTAGCCAGCTAACCAGCCAGTGAGCAAGTAGTCAAACATATTCTTAACTAGGTGGCCAAGTTACCCATCTTATATCCTTGAAATCAACTAAATACAAATAGGTAACAAGCTGGCCGTTAATGGGTGCATTTACACATTATTAATAGCTGATAGCATTTCTTCTCATGTCGAGAATATTGGCAGAACAGACTGCCTCCGGTGATATCCGACTCCCACTCAATCACTGAAACCCGCAGAAAAAATTATATAAAATGTCAGCTAGCCGGCAACTTTACTCCGAAAGCTACTCAACTATCTTGCAGAGGAAATATTATAAAGTGGTTCTGGAATAAAATGTGAGCCAAAACACAGTCTCTGGTGCGTTTCTATGGTGCAGTTGACTCAGGTTTGTCACTGAGCGTGAATCACTCCAGGCTAGCTCGCAGGCTAAGCTACGATTCGGGCTCGGTTCCGTGGCCCGCACAACCAATGTGAGCGAATGATACTCTAAATACTCCAAATATAGCATTTTCCATATCCTTTAATAGACATGATGGTTAAATGTCAGGATATTCTATTACTTCGGTCTTACCTCTTCAGTATCCAAAGTAAGAGTCGCGCCCTGCGGAGTCTGAAATGCAACACTGACTCGGTGCGGGATAATAAAGTTTATCCGCTTTTTTCCTCTTGAGCAGGCACCGCAACAGTACGGTTACGTTAGCCAGCTAGCCGAGGCTGGCAAGTTATCCTGTCCTTCTTGTTCAGCCTTGCAAATACACACCGCGGTTCTAGTAAGCTATCTAACCACCTGACAATTATCCCCCGGTGTTTCCAGTCTTTCTTTAGGCGGCTATCCGCGTTAATGCTATATCTGTTTTGAGATAAAGTTTATCTCCTTCTCTCCTCCTCTGCCGCCATCTTTCCCCGCGGGGCACGCCGGGTAATCCTCAGGAATCCCCACGTACCGCGCGTCCTGACGTGAGGGTTTTTTTTGGAAAGGAGACGGCAGGTGGGCTCCTCCAACTCAAGTCGATTGGCCTCTGGCAATTGAATGATCCGAAACACTCTTGACTGTAAGAAGGGGACACTTCTCTTGCTGACTTCACCTGAGGTGCAAAGCAAGACCATGTTATCTCCTATCTTAACATCTGATCGACCTGCTGTAGGCGCGTATGAAGTTGCTGAAATGTGTTGACTGTAAACTAGGAGGTTCTTTGCTGCAAATGCAGACGGCGGCTTGTTTGGAAACATTCCACTTTTCAAGATAAAGTGACAATGAGATCATAACATCCTTTTTCAAGCTACCTGTAGAAAATGTAACGTTAAGTGTAATGTAACCGCAATGTAACGTTAAGCTGAACAGTGTTTAGTGAATCCTGTAGAGTTTTGCCTGTCCCCATTTCGTAGCACCATTACGCAAAAATAATTATTTATCCTTTGTGGACAGAAAATCACAGGTGAACTTGGGGACCAGTTCTGTATAACAGTTCTGTATATAACATAACAGGAGTAGGCTACATATCAAAGATATATTTTACTGACGTCAGCAATAGTTGTGCTTTTTTAATTTCACAAACTGCAACATATCGTTTCTGCTACTTGATGTAACCTATCGTATTTACTGTTTTATTATTCCCGCGTTAAAACTGAATGAATCCATTTGAATTTCTGAAGGAAGTTCAAATGAATCAGTGCATGTTATCTCAGCATGGGACGAGGTGCATTCGGATCCCACCACCAGATGTCTCTGCAAACATCAGCAGCGATCGTAATGAATGCCTCACCCAACCGGGAGCCTTGCCATCGGGGTGAATCATCATTTGTCATGAAGCATCTGGTCAGGACAAGAAAGGACAAGCTTGTGAGTCTACGGTCCCTCTGGGCGTGGTGGTGAACGCTGGTGAGAGACTCGGCAGCAGGTGGCACTCTTGGATTCTAGCTGACGTAGGCTATATGATTCAAAAGAGCAAGTCACATTCAACAAGCTACAAACCCATTTTGAGTTAATGACTCGGTTGCTGATTGACTGCTTTGATGCTTTTCTATTCGTTTAACTTGACCGTTACCGCCAGGTCACTTTGACCTAAGTGATACAGTGAACTCATAATTGACCATCCCATCACAAAATACCATGTAGGGCACATTATTGAGTTACTAGCACTGCCAAGACTGTAAACCTCAGGTGCTTGTTAAATTACGCTTTTTATATTATCTTCATTGAGCTGTTTGTCATCAGGAATGATAGATGTTGGTTAGTGAATAAATAAATAATGGTATTGTCACTAGTTTTCAAACTGGGAGAGCTGGTATTACGGCCATTTTCGTAAAATTTCCAGTGGAGAAGAAATGCAGAACTTCAGTCATTCGTTTCAGACACGTAACCTATTACACAGCCTTGGGTAACCTTACGCCCTCTGTCAGACTTCTCACTCCATGTGACGCTGGTTTGTGCTGGCGATGCCCCGTACGGTGGCAGCAGGTTGGATGTTAATGCTTTACTTGCCCACCAGACAATGAGACTTGAGGACAGACGGCTAGGACCGCGTGTCACTGTAGCCGGCGAGCCCTCCGACAGTCTCGGCGTGACGAGCAGTCAGCAGGGGAAGCAATTATTTGCATTTTAGGTGGAAAGAAAAATAAATTAAAAACACCAAGTCAGCTTGAATAAAGTGCCGCAACACCTGCCGACTGAGACCACGTCGCAGCCTGTGCGTCTCCTCGTCAAAATAAATCCCCTAAAATCCGCGCAGCCGGAACGGCTGCGCACCTGGGCTGCCACGTCTGTCTTGGCTGAGGGTTATGAAGGCAAGAGGATTATAAATTTCAATTAGATTTTTAATGTTACCAATTTCGGAAATAAATAGAAGAATACAGAAAAATCAGATTCAAAAAATCTGTTCCTACAATTTTTACAGGCAACTATGTATACCCTATTTTGCGTTGACAACAAGAACAGCAATTGTGTTGGTTCTGTTTTATCATGCATGACCCAGGCTTTGTTTATTCCATAGCAACCCTTTAGATACAATGAGTGCTCCACTGTGTAGCTATATTTTGTCTGAAGTACTGAAGCCATGATATCTTACAAAACAAATTTTGAAGAGTTGTTTCCAATGCAGAGTGGTTACCAATGGCAAAGATCTTTCTATGTGCAAAAGCAAGAGAATACAATAATTTAAGATAACCTGTGGTGTTCGGTGTAAGAAGGCTGCACTGTGGCTGTGATCATTTAGAATTCGATTTGCTCTAAGTGGAGGCAATAATTGCACAAAATTGGAACCGCTGTTTGATTTTCACACAGCCCCCGCAGGACAGTTGAAGGCGCAAATGCGTCTGAAGAGCGTTGCGAGGCCTGCGGAAAGCTCCTGCCTCCGTCTCCCATGTTGACGTTTCCTCTGTCATGCTTGCAGCTTGCCTCCAGCAATGTTTGTTTTCCCTGGTTTGGAGAGTGTTCCAGACCGCTACAAAACCCCGATCCGGGGCACAGCAGGAAAATCTGCCGCTCCTCGGCTGAGGCTGTGTGCATGGTAAGACTTGTCAATTTGTGGCAGGGAGAGTGGCAGCACAGCCAAATCACTTCACCATAGGGTTCCAACACACTCCCACAAGGGTTTAAAACAATGCATTTTTGTTTTTTAGACGGTTGCAATATACTACAGAACCATTCAGGGATACTACTAATTCAGTCCTCTGCTCTCTGTAATTGCGAGGAAGTATCATTATCTCACATTATGGACCATTTTTACAATCCTCCCTGTACAGACATGCAGGGTAGATTGAATTGAATTGAACTGAATCCTCAGTAAAGTTAGACAGGGGATTGGTGCATACCTCTGAAATATGAACTGCTAATCAAGCTCGCAGCAAACAAAACATTCACAAACAATTACAGCATTGGTGTTTGTTTAGAGCAGATTAGGGTGGAGTAAAGGGGTGATATTTGACAAGTAACTGCTGCTTTGTAAATAGCACTAACTTTAGACTGATATATAGGATTCCCCACCTACATCATTATCTATCTGCATGACAAATGCCACTTTGTAGGTGTATAGTCACGTATTTTATACACTATCCAGTTATACAGCAATTTATGTTAAGTACCTCAATGTTACAATGGCAGTGTTGCACTTTGGATTCAAACTTGCAACCTTGCATTAGCCTAAAGCATAGCACAAGCCTAAAGTCTTAGCACGCTCCACACTGTCACTCAGATTCAACAAATATAAGCCAAACTCTGTCCACCCCCACTATTGAAATAATGCTATTATGCTATTGAAATATAGACACAAGAACATTGTATTCTGACATACACACTAATGGTTGTGTCTGGTTCAGTTGTGACACTAATAATCAAATATTGTGTTGTACTCACAGGAATTGAATGCAACCCTTAAGATTTAGATAGATGCACAAATAGGTGGATATTTAGTGTGAATACAAATTAAATGCTAAAAAAATGAACAGGATGAATCAGGAAAATTCTTAGTCAAGAGTCTGTAATGTAGCTCATTTACAGTGTTTTATTCAATGCGATACCAGGAAAAGCCACAAGGGGAGGATAGGTGTCAATTATTACATTGACTGTACACTTCAGAAACTTTAAGCCTTGAATCTTCATGTTGGGTAAGAAAGAACACCCAAGTGTGACCTATAGTTATTTTGTAATATACTCAACAATGTTCAACAGCTGGTGTTAGGAAGGCAAAACCTGCCCGTTTTGTCATATGAGTTAGCATATGTACTCAAGAAATACAGTCATAGATCTATATAGATATTTGTTGTTCTAATTCTCTTTCCTAATTTATGTACAGTTGGTATAGGAGAAACGGTATTTCATTCTTGATTGAATGCAAGTGCAAATGACAATAAAGGAAATTTTTAATCTAATCCAAACAGAAAACAAATATAGTTCATCTTGTCTTGCAACATTTTTTTTACCAGAGAAAAAAGAAAAGATATGTGTGTATTGTTAAATAGCTACTTTTCAAAGAGCAAACACAATTAGCAATAGAAGAACACACTGCTGTTGTATTTGAGTGTAGTGACATTCGGAATTGCTGAAAAGGCTCTGAGAAAAGATGTTGTGAAAAGGCTGAAATTCTCACTCAGTATTAAGCTGCACCATTTTCCACATTATCAGCCCATGGACAAGATAGTTGTTGCACTCCAAAATGTGAAATGTTAATAGAAATACAAAAAGAAAATTGCTATCCAGCCCTACATTGTCTCATTACATCCCTTCATCCATTCCTGTTAAGTCAAGTTTTGCTACAAGTACTAATTAAAATTTATCAGCTGCACACTTCAATAACCCTTCTCTGCTTTAATTGCTGTGCCGTTATACTTTATGGCTGTAAATGTCAGGGTGGAAATAACAAGCACCGACAAGCAAACTCACGCACCGCCACTGGCCCGTCTGAAAGTTCATTATCCGTCTCAAAATATCAGCCTCAGTGCCTTTTAATTGCTTGAATGGATCGGAGCGCCGACCACAAAACCCGGCAATACAATGGCTTCATTTAAGACCTGAAAGGGTCTTTAGTGTCTTTCCAATAAACCTGCGTGCCTATTGAGCGGCAGCCCTGAACAAAGTGCACCACACCACAAAACCCAGATTTCACAGTTGCCCAGGTTACCTTGACCCCGATGGTTCTCAGGATTAATTAAGATTAATGAATGGCATCATATCTATGCAAATGGCACCCTGCTAGGGCTTGCTACTCCTGCTATGGTTTAAACATATTGAGTCTGCCCCCCTACCTACCCACCCACAGTGTCCCCCTCTGACACTGTCCTCCCACAACCTACCAGTCAGGAAGTGCAGAGGGTGAATCTGCCCCATCCCAGGCAGATGCTGCATAGTCCCCTGAGCCGCCGTGCTACTTCCTGTTTTAATTAGGTCTAAAACGATGGTAAACAAGGGAACAGAGGACGCACCTGCGACTGAGGTGTGTGATGGATTTGTAGCTGCCTTCTCTGCTATTAATAACAAGTCAGAGCTCAGTCAGATGACAAATCCCCCTGGTGTCTGAAGTGCTGCCTGACAAATTGGACTTGGCAAAAGTAGAGTCGTAAATGTATGTTTCGGTATGTTTGTAATCGTAGGCAATAAATATTAAAACATCTGCTCCACTTTGTGTTCTTTGAATATTTTTTAACAGTTAATAGCCAATGAAAACCTAAGGAATACTGCTGGCAAGGGCTTAGAATATCCTCTGCTCAGGGATTAAGGTTATGTTCAAATGATTTCCTTTAGCTGGCACTTGAGGAAGATTCGTACTCACAATAAAGGCCTAACTCATCCTGACCTTGGCTCGGGTCTTAACCTTTTTAATACCTTAAGCCATGTAAGGACCTCACCTTTAGCCGTGACCTTTAACCGGGAATTCACGCCTCAGGGGCAGTTAAGACCCCGAAGCTCTCTCCTTGCACGGAGTGAAATACACCATATACTGGATTACAGCACTGCAAGTGTAAGGGGCCATTAGAGCCCCTGTGTTCACACCACCCGCTGCTACGGCTTCTCAAGGCGCATCTGTGAGGACACGGCACCCTTCAGAGCGACAAGCTGTGCCAAAGCTCAGGTCCCATGGCGACAGCCAGTTTAATTTTTTTAATCTGCTTTTTACCTGTCCCTCAGGATTCAGATCGCTGCAATTTGCCCGCCGTTACTGGTGGAATTACACATTACATTTGCGGTCACACAATAGTGTGACAGCACACTCCGCACCTCTGGCGCTCAAGGCAATTGATTAGCCTACTGGCGGTTATTCATTAGCGTGCATTTCAGGGCCGCCGCTTTGCCACAAGCAGTTGTGGCAATCAACAATCTGCTTCAAATCTGCCCTTTCTTGTCTTTGTTGATTGCTGGCTTGCAGCTGGGGAGGCAGCTGGCTTCCGAGGACCCCAGGACTGAGGGGACGTGGCTATTTTTGCAATCAGCGATGACAGGCCGGTCGATCTTGACAAGGGCCTGAGAGACCCTTCTGCATTCCGCGAGCCCGACCAAGTGTGCTTGGTGCGCGCGCGGAGAAAGACAATAAGCTCCCCGCTCCCATCAGACAATGGCCCACGCCGCCTCTTCCAGCAATGGGAGAAATGGCAAGCATGCTCATCGCTGTGGCGGGCCGCGGACGGCAGCTGCCGTTCTCATTTTTCTCCCCACTTCACCCCCCCCCCCACCGCCCGGCCCCCCCACAAGCTTCTGCCCATGGCTGTTATTTTAGAACGCCTCCTGAACCATCCTCCTTCGAAGGCTCTGTTTATGATGAAGCACAGCTTGAATGTGACGTGGGGAGGGCGCCTGTTTTTCGGCAAATGGCCGTCCGCAGATGACAGCATCGGCATAAAAGTAATCTTGGGGCGGTTCAGACTTCAAAGGGAGATGGTCCCGCGCCCCAACTGAAATAGCGTCACATTTCAGCACCCCCCCCACCCCCAAATGCATGGCTCTCTCTTGTGAAGACAGGATGCTGGAGCGATGCCAGGAGATGCGGTGGGACCAGGAGGGACCGGCACAAAAGCCAGCGGCCAAACT